>NC_068981.1:106090627-106113178 GCF_001194135.2 Octopus bimaculoides
AAATGAATAATACATAGTCTATTGACTGTTTTTTTACCCTCGCTAGACCACTGGTGGTAAAAATAAAATTTCTAAAATTTTCTTTGCTACCCTGTATTTTATTAATAATGATAAAAAATTTTTTTTTTTATATATATATATGTATGTGTGTTTGTGTGTCTATGTTTGTCCCCCCACCATCGCTTGACAACTGATGCTGGTGTGTTTACGTCCCCGTAACTTAGCGGTTCGGCAAAATGAGACCGATAGAATAAGTACTAGGCTTACAAAGAATAAGTCCTGGGGTCGATTTTCTCGACTAAAGGCGGTGCTCCAGCATAGCTGCAGTCAAATGACTGAAAAGAGTAAAAGAGCATCTCACAGTTGCTTTGCCTACATTGATCAGTACATGTGTTAAACAGTCTGGTCTGGCAGAATTAGTGAAGAGATATTAAAATGTCTTGTAGTATTTAGTTGTGTCCCTTAACAATCTAATTTCAAATAGCACTGGGGTCAACTTTGTCTTTCATCTTTTTGAAATAAAATATGAGTCATGATTCTTTACCCAAACAAAGTATGTAGCCTTGTGCTTATGTTAGAAGCCATTATTGTTGATTATTACTACAGCTGTGACCATCATACTGTATGCCTGAGACACTTTGTTGCTCACCACTTTTTCACAATCAGCCATGTGTGACCTACAAAAACATAGCATTCAATCACATGTCAATGTAATGCTCAGCTCTTCATACATACTAAAACCAACGGCAATGATAAAATGAGAGTTGGATTGCCACCAAATTATCTTGTTTCATAGTTAAAGTTGTTGCCATGGTGGACACTTCACATTTATATGAACAATCTTAAATGAGTAGAAAACCACACCTGTTTTTGCTTCCTAAATAAAAGTTGATACTCAGTTTAATGTGTCAAAGACACTTGAATTCAGTTTGAATAACAATTTAAGATTCTGGCAAAAATTTAATGAAGAAAAATACAATGTAAAGATAATTTTTTTATTATAACAATGATTTATTTGTTACTATGTATACAAGAAATGGTCAGATTAGGAATCAGAAGACTATTGCTGCTGCTGCTGATGATGATGATGACGATGATGATATCTACTGCAATTTTAACAGTAGTGATAAGGAACAGAATAAGAAGGAAAATTATGAAGATGGGCATGTCAATGGTGAAGGTTATTCCACACAGGAGAGATTGATTAAGCTGGAACTTTTGTTGTTTGACATCTGTATTGGAATGTAAGTCAGAAGGGAACTCCAAATAGTTGTAGGTCTGAGGAGAAATGATTGGGTATTGAGACATAGTAAACAAGAGAATAAAACAGAAAGACAGTGATGTGTTTGAGTGAAAGTGGTCCATAATATGTTGGCTCAGAGTGGTAGAGCTAATTGTAGTAGTAGGAGAGGCAAAGAGAAGAAACAACATGTGTATGAAACCATTGTTGTATCATATTGCTAACAAGATGATTTTATTTTCATGCATTTTTTAAAATTTATTTTTACACCAGCACTGACCAGATACATATGCAGTATCTTGGCTAAATAGTTAAGAAGTTCCCTTCTCAATCACAAAGTTCGGGTTCAAACTCAGTGTGTGGTATTTTGGGCAAGCATTTTTTAACATCAGCTAGATTTACATAGTGAGCTTTTGCAAATTTAGCCCTTCAATCCCAGTGGAGCATAAGCTGTCAATGACATTTTTCTACTGTCCTTGACTCCAGGCTGTCTTTTCTGTTTCTTTCCAATCAAATCTCCGCTTTTTCTTCCAGATTTTGCTGTACCTTGTCATAGGCTGCCTGAGGAAAGGCCCTCCTCTCTCAGGAATTATCATCAATGTTTCTGTAACTTCGCTATTTTTTTTTTTTTTGTAGAGGTGTTTGCCCTGCACAAACCCATTTTTATCTCTGGGAAGAGGTGGTTCATATAAGTCTGACATCTATACTTTGAAGTGTACAGTATCGGAGATGCTACCAGAAGCTTACACTCTGCTGGCATAGCTCTGAGGGTCATTGTTACACATAAGCCACCATACTGCAACAGGGGTTGAACTTTGTGGTGAAGAACTACATTAAGGGCACGCATGTCTGTGGAATACTCAATCACTTACATGCTAATTTAATGAGCAAGTAGTCCAGGTGATCAAACAACTGGACACTCAACAATGAAACCAACAGAGATTTATCTCCTTCGGTTTGGATTTCACTTAAACATAACTACAGTAAATCTGTTATCTTGTTTCAGTCACTTGACTGCACCCATGCTGGGGCACCACCTTCAAGAATTTCAGTCAAACAGATCAATCCAGAAAAGAAGGATTTGAAAGCTAAAGAACTCTTCACATGGTCAGAGATTTAGGGACATTCTCAATAAGAAATTTGATGAGAGGGAGGAGGAGCTACAGACCTCAGACATATAAGGTAGCCAGAAATTACTATGGGACAGCTTACTGAGTGCCACAGACCAAGTCTGCAGATGGTGCAAAGTCTCTTCCAGACCTAGAGTAACGTGGTGGTGGAATAATATGGTAGAAACAAGCCTGGAAAGCCTGGAAGAGTTGGGGTAGGAGGGTACTGTATCAGATAGCCAGAAGGGAGGCTGGGTGACAGGTATACATAGCCAAGGGTGAAGCAGAAGGGAAGAAGTTTGCCAATGTCCAGTGACATGAAGACTAAGGAACTGAAGTATTTTGGATTGCAACACAGTGTGTGAGAGAAAATTGTGTGTCCGCAGGGATGATGGTGCACTTGCTTTTAATGATTCGGAAAAGAAAGGCTTGGAGAAGCCATTATAAAAGACTGCTGAATGTGGAGAATGAATGGTAGGAGGAGAGCCTGCCAAATGTTGACCCAGTAGAGGGACCAGCTAGCCGAATAGACAACACCCTGGTAGATAAAGCAATTAAGGGTATGAAGCCAGGAAAAGCCCCTGACCCATCAGGAATCACTGCTGAGATGCTTAAAACATCTGGCAGTGTCGGCTATAGCCTAGTCACCCATATTGTAAACCAGGTCGTTCAACTGCTACAAAGGTAAAGGTGATGCTTTAGATAGAAATAACTACAGGGGTATCAAACTGCTGGATCAGGTGATGAAAGTCACAAAGAGGGTCATAGCCCAACTAATTAGGAAGAGAGTCTGCTTAGATGAGATGCAGTTTGGTTTTGTGCCAGGTAGAAGTACCACTGATGCTATATTTCTAGTACGGCAACTGCAGGAGAAATACCTAACCAAAGATAAACCCCTATACTTGGCTTTTGTGGACTTGGAGAAAGCCTTTGACAGGGTCCCCCGATCACTTATCTGGTGGGTGATGCGGAAACTGGGGATTGACAAATGGTTAATAAGAGATGCCGTTAGTAAGGTTAGGGTTGACAATGAGTATAGCGAAGAATTCTGGGTAGAAGTAGGGGCCCACCAACGATCAGAGATGATGATGATACTTTCGTGTGTATATGAGAGAAAGAAAGTGTATGTGAAAGAGGGAAAGCTACTAAATAATGACTAATGTTTAAGTAGCACAATAAGGAGAAGCAGCTGGTGATTTGCTAACCCTGACAGGTGTGGTCAGGTAACAAAACAACAATGATAAAACAACAGAAGGTAAAGATTAATAATGCACTATCTCTGATTTAGGGCCTTTTAGACGTCACTGTCAGGGGAGTTAGATTTCTTGGATATGGGCTAAAAAAAATGGAAATAAGTTAAATTCTTCAGGGATTAGAATGAGTAAGGAAAGGTTTGCAAAAGAATGATAAACGGATCAGCCCTCTTATTCATCATAGTCCTTCAGGCAATAGCAGGGGAATTCAAGACAGGTTGCTCCTGGGAGCTCCTCTATGCTGATGGCCTGGCCCTCATAGCAGAATCACTACCAGAACGAGAGAAGAAATTTCAGGTGTGGAAGCAAGGTTTAGAATCGAAGGGCCTTAGAGTCAATGTTGCAATGTTTTAGTAAGTAGGAAGGGGAACACATCACATGCCCCTTCAGGTAGGTGGCCCAGCTCAATCTGTAAAAAAGGTGTAGGTAGAAACTCCCTAAGATGTACCCAGTGTAAGCTATGAACACATAAGAGGTGCAGCAACATCAAACAAAGATTAACCAGGAAACTAGCTTTTGTGTGCGGCAGATGCACAGGGGCAATAGACACCACAGATGCTCAGAAAACAGATTCCATCACAGGCCAGGGGGAAAAACTAGAAGTAGTTGATAGCTTCCACTACATAGGTGACCAAGTCTGTTGTGGGAGTGGATGCTCAGAGAGTGTTACCACTAGAATAAGAATAGCCTGGACAAAGTTTAGAAAGATTCTACCCCTACTGGTGACAAAGGGCCTCTTGCTCAGAGTGAAAGGTAGATTGTACAATGCATGTGTGTGAACTGCCATGCTTCACAGCAGTGAAACATGGGCCATGACTGCTGAAGACTGCTGAAGATATGTTCAAAAGAAATGAAGCTAGCATGATCTGCTGGATGTGTAATGTCAGTGTGCACACACGACAGAGTGTAAGCGCCCTGAGAGAAATATTGGACATAAGAAGCATCGGATGTGGCATGCAAGAGAGATGTTTGCGTTAGTATGGTCATGTACTGCGGATGGACGAGGAGAGCTGTGTGAAGAAGTGCCACTCCCAAACAGTGGAAGGAATCCGTGGTAAAGGGAAACCCAGAAAGACATGGGATGAGGTGGTGAAGCATGACCTTCAAACGTTGGGCCTCACAGAGGCAATGACAAAAGACCGAGACCTCTGGAGATATGCTGTAACTGAGAAGACTCGGCAAATAAAGTGAGTCCACAGCTGTAACCTACACCAGAGTCGCATAACCAGCCCACTCAAAAGTACCTTGGATCATAGGGTGACATGCCATGCTTGAGGAGACCTATTGAGTCAAGTACATCAAAATCAAATCATATCACAATCAAATGGAAATTGTTGTTGTGATCCCTGTGTTGGTGGCATGGGAAAAGCATCATCCAATCACGGACAATGCCAACCCCTCTGGCCCCTGTGCCGGTGGCACGTAAAAATCACCCACTACACTCTCGGAGTGGTTGGCGTTAGGAAGGGCAACCAGCTGTAGAAACACTGCCAGATCAGACTGGAGCCTGATGCAGCCTCCTGGCTTCCCAGACCCCAGTTGAACTGTCCAACCCATGCCAGCATGGAAAACGGACGTTAAGCGATGATGATGATGATGATGAGATCAACTCCAGGACTTTTTTTAAAGCCTAGTACTTATTCTATCGAATTGTTTTGCTGAACTGCTAAGTTATTGGGATGTAAATACCAGTTGTCAAGTGGTGGTGGGAGACAAACACAGACACACGTATGTGTGTGTGTGTGTGTGTGAAGGCACATGACATAGTGGTTAGTGTGTTGCACTCATAATCTAATGATTGTGATTTCAGTTCCTAGACTGGTTGGTGCATTGTGTTTTTTGAGCAAAACAATGTTGACTTAATGTTGACTTAATGGAGAAAGTGAGCTAATGTGCAGCACAAACATTTGATTACTATAAACAAATCATTTGTATAGGAGAGGCCAACATTTATATATATATATATATATATATATATATATATATATATATATATATATATGTATATATTATATAATGAAGAAATAAATGTGATAATTATCCCCTTATACAGCACAACTAATTAGTACTCTAATAGAGCCTCAGGAATATAAAACCAAGAAAGAGAGAACAAATTTCAAAGGTGAGTGTTCATATTCACTCAATATATTTCAAAGCATCAGAATACTCCACAGCATACACAAGTGCATTCATCAACACAAGATATAATATAAATATATAAATATAAATATAAAGAAATAACAAATGTACTTGTGAGGTTGTGTGTTCGTATTAAAATCAATGAATATATTAAAATATGTGGATTGTGAAAGTATAGTGGTAATACAAATAGATGAGAAAGTTAGTATAAAATGATTTTAAAAGGAATCTTGAGCAAGTGCAAAGTTTGACAGCCATTTCGAGAAGATATAGGTTGGCATGGGCATGTTAATTACCAACCTATATCTTCCTAGTCATGACCACTCTATCCTTCTCTTCAGCATGGCATTTTTTGGATCACATTATTTAATGTGTCCTTTATTTATATGGTGTGAGGTGCTTTAAGAAGATATAGCTGCTATTTCTAGCGGTCTGAGCAACCACATCAAAGCCACTTGTTGGCGCATGCAATCAGTTGTCATTAGTGGTGGTGGTGGTGGTGATGGTGTTGCTATTAGTGATGGGTAAATTAATGGTGCTGATGATGTTGACAATGATGATAGTAATATTGTTGCTGTTGCTGATAATGATGAAGGCAGTGATTGTGGTGGTTAGGGAGAAAGTTGTTATTTATGATGGTCATAGTGGTGGTAATGGTGTTGGTGGTGTTAGGTTGTGAGAGGCAATGAATGATATATTAGTTTAGGCTATAGTATTATTCAAGCAACAAAGCAACAACCATATTTACATATACCGAGTTTTCTTAAAGAAATCTTACTGTCTGTTTCATTCATTAACCTGATACTGTAATTTAATTACAAACTAGTTATACATATTTATGAGAATCTGTCCTAGAAAAGAAAAAAAAAAATCATGCAACTTCTATATAATTATACATCTATGTAAATTGAATTAATTGGTGAAGCATTGAAGCTAATTTTAATTAACAAATAGGTTGATAAATAATATGTATCACTCAAGATTTTAAATTCTTTGTCGTTAATTTTCAAACAGTAAAGGAGTTTAGCCACCAGCTAGTTTCAAAAACATCCAATCAATATTATTGTCTACTGTTAATTATTGAAAGTTGTGTAAACTAGAAGACATACATAAGTGTTCCATGACAGCCATGGATGAAAAAAAAAGACTAAAAATATTTGTTAGTATAGTTTGCATGCTGATATAAATAACATGGATAGCTTTAAGATTGTGAGTGAATTAATTTTATTTTATATGAAAATTAATTAACTGGTAGTACACAGAACTAGCTAATTGCTTTCAATGTTGGCTGATAATTTTGATAATTTGAAAGACGGTTAAGAGTCTAACCCTTGGTCTACCAGAGAAAATATATGTCACTAATTACCAACTGGGTCCAATGGACCCAATATTTTTCTTTTAAGTAAATTTTATTCAAACTACTACTATTTCTTAGCTACATTATATATGCTATCAAGTGAATGAAGAATTACTGTTTCTGAGAAATTTTAATAAAAAAATACAGCTTACAAAAATACAGAATTACAGCTCTTCATGGCAGTGAATGCTGACAACATTGGAATGTTCTTGGCAAACATGGATATTATAATTCTAACCTGTAGTACGAGTTTTCCTGTCTTTTTTGGGGGCTCACACAAAGAATATCTTCCTTTTTTCTTTAGCTGAGGAATCTCAAATGAAGTTGAAGATTGTCTTCTTTTCTTGTTTAGTTGAGAAATGTTAGCAGAACTAGATTGTTTGTCATGTTCTTGCTTATCATTAACTCCAGCAAGTTCCTTTCCTAACTGAATTAGGCACTGTCTTCTTTTATCCTTGAAACTTTGCAAGTGAAGCTGTTTAGCAACAATGAAAGCATTCACTGCACTTATATCAATCATTTTGTACAATATAACCATAGGCCATTTTCGAGTCATTCTTTTGCAAGTGTATGTCCTTATCATCTTATCTAGGGTATCTGCTCCTCCTTTTGTTTTGTTGTAACATGTAATAACTTCAGGTTTCTTTTCAACACTTTTTGAATCAATTGAAGGCTGAGAGTGCATTGTACTCACAAGTGTGACTACATAATTTTTCTTGGGACAATAAGATAGAATCATAGAATCCTTTTGAAATCCAAATATTGTGCTCTTGATTTCTCTTTCTTTTCCATTTGTGAAAGCATTTGGAAGTTCAACTCTGTTCTTTCTAATTGTTCCAACTAAAGTAGTTTTCTTGCTAAGCAGCTTTCAAGCCAATCCTAGACTTGTAAACAAATTATCACAAGTTATATTGTAACCAGTATTTAAGTTTTTTTACTAGGTCTTCAACAACTTTTGAACTTTGATTTGTCTCTCACCCTTTCACTGGGACTTTTCCAGTGTAGATTTGCATTTTCCAGGCATAAGATATTTCACTGTCCATATTTCCCTGGTTTTAAAGGAATATATACCAGGAATAAACAGCACCCTCTGAATGAAACTAATTGTTCATCAATTGTCATGCATCAACTTGGAACATATCCATCTTACAAATTCTGATTCCACATTTCAAATACTTCTCTTATGGGCTCCAATTTATCATCATTTCTCTTTTTTCTTCTTGCACTAGCATCATCAAAACACAACACTTGTAATAATCAGTCCAATAAATTTCTTTAGTTCAGAATGATCAATTTCCTTCCATTTCTCTTTATGAACAACCTGACCTTTAACATTTGTCCATGGCACATAAAGATAATAAAACATGTTTCAATGCTATTGCAAGATCTTTTAGCAAAACGGGATGGTCCACATTCTTGGCGCACAATATTGCAAGATGAAGTTCTTACTGCTGCTTGAGTTAAGAGGATTAGAATGCCAAACTTCTTGTCTGTCTCTCGAAACATATTGTTCATTCATAATTGGGTGGCTTGCAGATAATTGTTTTTGAGTATCTTCATCATCTGATGACACAGAACTTAAACTGTCCAGCACACAATCACTTTCACCATTATCTTCAGAGCAATAGAAGGAATCACTACTATCTTCTTCCCATTCTTCATCTAATTTCAATAACCTTTTCGATATTTGGTCTTCATTCAAGTTTTCATGTCTAACCATATTGGAAAGCACAACTGAATTATATGAAACTTGATAGCAGTCTAAAGGCAGATATTGCTCTCTCACATATTTATACTCTCCTGAAAGATGATACAATATATTGTAAGAATTGTGTCATCACATACAAATATTGCATCACCCTATAACCTAGAAGACTGAAGGTGATGCAATACCACACAAATTTACAGGAATATTTTCATAATTTTTCCTATTTTATCTAAAATTCAGCAAATAAATTGAATACAATTTTATCTATTTTATATCTGATAAATATCTATGAAAATAACATTTGATACTGCTTTTATTCTGTTGAGAATGACAAGAGTAGTGTCTGAATTTAATTCGTAGGTCCAATAGACCCTTATGGTAATTAATGTATAAAGTGAAATTTTCTAGCTTTTATAAATATACGGAAAATTTCCCATTTGACAAATAAAAGAGATTTGAGAAAAAATAAGTCATGAGAAACAAGCAGAATCAAATAATATAAACAGTAGGAAAAAGCAACTGAAAAAACTGAAATGGGTCCATTGGACCCATTGGTAGACAGAAGGTTAAAGAAGTATTTTCTTCTATGCACTGGCCTAACTTACTATATTTTTCAGCTAACAAGTTGACTTAATATATAGTTTAAACGTGTTGTGTAAGCATTAAAACATCATCACTATCTCCCCAAATCCTGCTGCATTGCATACGGAACTTTTAGTCCTTCAAAATCATCTTTGTGTATAAGTTCACTTATCTTTTTTGTGGTTGTAAATTTCAGCCAGAGAAATTTGAATATGTCATTCAGTAACTTTTGTCTAATAGATAACCTAATTTCTCAGCTAAGGAAGTTTTGTTGCCATAGTGGACTTTAAATTATTTTTTTGAGAGAATGTTTAATGATAGAAATCTGATATGCATACCATCAATATAATGAGATTATTTTCAAACAAATTACTTAAAATTTTTTTTTTATTTTATGAGATTAACATAATTAAAACTCAGCAGAAATTATTGTTAAAAACCTACCACCTTTCATAAAATATCTACTGCTTTATGACAAAATAAAAAAAAAATCAGTAAATTACAATTGATATTGATAAGAGAAGTCATCTGTTAATAATTTAAAGTATTACAAATTTAAATGTATTAGAAAAAAGCAACAGCAGTAAACTTATACTGGTACCAACTGATGAATGCCTCTAGCCTCTGTTATGTAGTGCTTGTCAGAATGGGTCTTTTGTTGACTAACAAAATGCTATCATGTGCTTAGCAAAAATGATGATACATGTGACCCATTGTGAAGAAAGTGAAAAGGACATACTAACCATGCCATTTTCAAAACAATGAAATATTTTTGCATCATTAGTTGAGATAGATGATGAAGAATTCCAAAGTCATTAGAAGAGAAAAATACTGTAGATTATTGTTTCATACTAATAGCTCACGTGCCTTGATTTCATATTCATTACAGCCATTTTTTATGACTTTAGATATCACAATTCTATTCTCTTCAGTTCAAGAGGTACTAAAGTCAAGTACAATCATGGGAAAACTGTGATGCTACAGCCTGCAGGACTTTCTGAATGGCACACATAATGAAAAATGGTCTTGAACTGTTTTTTAGTGGCGCAGCTCACCTGATGATGAGCCATGGCTCATGTGGTTCATCATCATCAACATCATCACCAGCATTATTTAATGTTCATTTTCCATGCTGGTATGGGTTGGACGGTCTGACTAGAGTTGGTAAGCTGGAGAACTGCACCAGGTTTCAGTTGTCTGTTTTGGCTTGCTTTCTAAGGCTGTATGCACTTCTTAATGCCAACTGCTTTACAGAGTGTACTGGATATCTTTCATGTGTCACTGGTACAAGTGCCTTTTACGTGTCACTGGCATGGTGCCTTTTATGTGTCACCAGTACTGGCCATAATTTCACTTAGCTTGATATCTCTTCTCATGTACAACAAATTGCCAGAAATCTTGGTCACTTGTCATTGTGTATGTTCCTAGTGTTTATTGTACCTGCACATCTTCCATACATAAAGACTACTTTTCCTGTTAACCTTCCTCTGATATTGCTGCACATGTTATGTGTCCATAGCTTGCCCCAGGTATACTTTATGGAGTTTCTACCTACACCTTTTCTACATATCAAGCATTTTCCCGGAGGGGCTTGTGATTTGTTTATTTTCCTACTTACTAGGACTTTGGTTTTTGCTAAATTAACTGTAAGGCCTTTTGATTCCAGATCTTGCTTCCACACCAGAAATTTCTTCTCTAGTTCAGAGAATGATTCAGCTATAAGAACAAGGTCATCAGCATAGAAGAGCTACCGGAAGTAGTCGGTCTTAAATTCCCCTGTTATGGTCTGGTGGACTATGATGAACAAGAGGGTGCAGAGAACTGATCCATGGTGAACTCCTGCCTGTACATTGAATTCATTGCTGTACTTGTCAACTTTCACCTTACTAACAGTATCTCTGTACATGGCTTGTACAGCTTTCACCAACCACTCATCTATCCCTACCTTTTTCATTGACCACCGGATAAGGGAGTAGCCATATAAAATCTTTCTCCATGTCAACAAAAGCCAAGTACAGAGGTTTATTTTTGATTAGATACTTCTCCTGAAGTTGCTTTACCAGGAAGATAGCATCAGTATTACTTCTCCCTGGCACAAAACCAAACTGCATCTCATCTTGACTAATTCTCTTCCAAATTAGTTGAGCTATGACTTTCTCTGTAACTTCTCTAGACCCAGGATGATGTGGGATGAGGTGGTAACATATGATCTTTGGTTGCTGAGTCTCATGGAAATGATGACAAGTGGCTGAGACTTCTGGCGATTTGTTGTGCTTGAGAATACATCAAGCTAATCACCTGGTCCAGCTATTTGATGTCTTTCTAATCATTTCTTCCTAAAGTGTTGCCTTTACTTTTGTAGCAGTTGACTATAATGCTGCTACACCAGTTGTTGGGTATGACTCCCTTGCGAATGGCCTGATTAACTGTACGGGTAACCAGATCCTACTCCACCAGATGTCTTAAGCATCTCAGCAGTGATTCTTGATGAGTCAGTGGGTGATTTCCCTGTCATCATATCCTTAAATGCTTTATCTACCAGCTACTGTCTATTCAGGTAGCTGGTCTCTTTGTTGGCTTCACGTTAGGCCAACTCTCCTTCTTCCATGCATTCTCTACATTTAGCACCCTTTCATAGTGGCACTTTCAAGCTTCCTTCTTTGCTGAATCACTAACAGCAAGTGAATCATCATCCATGTGAATGCTCTTCTCTCCTACACACTCTGACACACTGCCTTGCAATCCAGAACACCTCAAACCTCTGATCTCCACACTGCAGAACACAGGAAAACTTCTTCCTATTTGCCTCTTCTCTAGCTAAATATACATGTCTCCTAGCTTCTAGCTAACTGATATAGTTCCTTGTTGCCACCACTCTTCCAGTCCTTTCAGGCCCATTTCTTTGCTCTAATGGCCCTGTCTACTACACTGTTCCTCCACCATGTCCCTTTAGGTCTGGATAGAACCTTACACCAGTTTCAGATTTGGTCAGTGGCCTTTCTTAAGTTGTCCTGTAGGAACCTCCAATTGTCTTCAGTGTTACATGTCTATAACTCCTCCTCATCAAAACCTTCAGTTAGAACATCTCTAAATCTCTGATTATTCAGGGGACCCTTAAGCTTCCAGATCTTTCTTTTCCAGATAGCTTTGTTTCTTGGCATCCTTCTAGCCCAGAGTCTGAAGTCACTAATGACTAACCTATTTTGAGGAGTGCACTCTTCCCCTAGGAAAGACTTTGCATTTACAAGCAGCCATCTTTCCCACTTTCTTGTGAGAATGTAGTCAATCTGGCTTCTCAAAAATGGTTACCTGTGCTTGGTTGAATATCACCATCAGCAATAAACTTTATTTCCAGGAAAAATTAATTTTTCTTATACTTATTTCCGTCTTTATATTACTTTATGTTACTTACTACTGTTTAATAGATGCAGTACGAATCATCATCATCACCATTTAATGTCCATTTTCCATGCTGGCATGGTTAGGATTGTTTGACAGGAACTGGCAAATCAGAAGACTACACTAAGCTCAGGTGTCTGTTTTGGCATGTTTTCTATGGCTTTATGCCCTTTCTAATGCTAACCACTTTGCAGAGTGAAGAGGGTGCTTTTTACGTAACACCAGCAGCAGTAAGGTCATCAAGTAACTCGAAAGACAAGACCTTTCAACTGGGGGGTAGAGTAGCATTGAGGGACAGAAAAGGGGTGTCTTGCATTAGAGGAGAAACATAATTATCTCAGGTGGAGAGAGAGAGAGGATGGTGAAGATGTAACAGGGAGTGAGCAGGAGCCATACACTCAAGTTACAGGGAAGTGAATATAGTGAAATGGACTGGGTATTGAGAGGGTGGGTGACTTTGCAAAATTGTGAAAGGGTAAATGAAGGGGGAGAAGAAGATGCTTTGCATTCACAAGGTACTGAATTTGATCTCCCTCTGCAACATCTTGGTCAAATACCTTGTCAAGCACTGTGAGTGGAATTGGAGTGACAAAAACTGTAAGGAAGCCTATCAAATGGATTATACCTGTGATTTAAATACCCAAACTCAGAAATAGAAATTCTAACCAAGATCCATTTATTACAATAACTCATGAAAACATTTGTCATTTACCGTACAGTAAATGAAGTGGGAAAGGGTTGTCTAGAAATAATTTTGTTGGGTATGCATGCAGTGATTTCTCTATAGGAGTGCTATTTACAGAGCTATCTTAGTTGATGAGTGGCAGGTACAAAAATTCTGCAAAATTAGTGAAGACCTTCTTGGCAAGATACCAGAATACCTGATAGCAATTTTAAAGTGAGTAAGTTTGCAGGTCGTGCAGTGTATGAAGGCAGCTTTTGCTTTCTTAATAGTTACCATGTAGCTGGGGATGGTGGATGATTTCCTCCAGATGCTGTAAGAAGTATTCTTAGTCTGTACTGATATAGTACAGCTGTGAGTGAACCAGCCGGACATTTGGTTTTATTGGTTTTTGGTTATGTTAAAGGATATGAAGGAACATTCCTAGGAGGGTGGCTTCATGATCTGCTTGGCTGTTTGTGACAGATCTGTGATGAAGTAGAACTGCTATCAAAGGAATCATCAGTATAGAAATGGTAAAACTTCAACCATTTAGTTGACCTAAACTACCAGAGTTTCCCAGGTTCAGAAGTCAATGTGCTGTAGGAATGTTTGAGGTATGTTGCTTGACTAAATAACGACCAGGTAATTGAATGGAAGAAGAAATAATGGCTAGATTCGAATGTAAGGAAGAGGTCAAAATTATTTGGATAGTTGGCATGTCAGTCAGAGATGTGCAGATAGCTGAAGACAGTAATTGGTGCTGATAGTTCTAAATAACAAACAGTTCTGACCAATCAAATGGATGTTTGGACTGGATGACTGTTCAAGTTTCAGCTTTGGTTGTAGCACTTTTGTTTCATAATAAAGTCAGGAAGTGTTTGAACATCAACACATCTCAGCCCTATATCCATATTAATTTGTTTTGCTGCAAAAGAATTCACTTAAGAAGTGCCTGTGTTAATGTGATGAACCATATTTTATCATGATACTTATTTTAGCCAAGTCCACCAGGCTTATATAAACTTTCTTTACTAGGAATACAACACAATATTTAGAGACAGGATAAATATTTGAAACTTTGCAGCTAATAAGCTAGCACCCTACTACTTTAGCTGAGTAAAGTTAGTACTGTTTGGCAATTTACATTTATTTATCTATTTATTTATTTATTTTGCATGATTGTATGGATGGAATGATTTTGTTGTTGGTACAATTAGTTTTTCAGTTGGGTATCTTTCCTATTATTAACTACCCAACTGTGAATGGAAATAGTTTTATTTTCATCAGTCAGCTTAGCTTGACTAGTAAAGTTATATGCCTTATTTAGAGGCACAACACAAGGGTAAATTAAGATTTGCAGAACATCATAGAATAATTAAAAAAATATGAAATATCACATAATGAAAATGAGTTATAACATTTATTTATTTATCAAGTACATTAATTCTTTATATTCACCATAGATAGTTGGTAAGTTCTTCACTAAGCAAGTCTGCAATTTAGAAATGGCTCACTGGTTGGGCCATTTTACTTCACTTGAATAATAGTGGTTTGAAGTCATAGTGCCTGAAGGCGAATGAGCTTTGCCAGGCTTTGAAATATGACATGTAAACAAAGAATTTGATGGTGACCTAACGAACAGCTAAGGGTCAAATGACATTCTCTGCATCTTCAAAACAGTGTTATACAACTGTTCATTTATACATTAGAAATTACATTATAATTAGAAATCATATAGAAATATTCAATAGTTGTATCAATTGAACAATGAACTGATCACCTAATCCTGCACTACTGACAATCTCTGTCCAATTCATGCCTGTCTGCTCCCCCCCCCTCTCTCTCACACACACACATACACTTATACAATTTTAACTTATTTTGCCTGCTGAAATATGTAAATTTAATTGTCAAATATAGACATCATAATGTATTTCAACAAGTATTTTACTGACAAGATTACATGTATATCCAATAGCTCGCATGAAACAAAAGGAAGTGTATGCTGATAATAAGAATATTGATGTTGATGATAATGATCATGATAATGAGTGTCACTAAAGATATCTATTGAATAGAAAATTGATTATTTATCATATCAGCTTTTGGTATGCTAAGTACACCTGTTGAGTTTGTGAAATATACCTTAGTACTTTATGCTTTTCTCTTTTATATTTTAGTACTGAGAAGCCTAATAAGTGTTCATCATTATCATCATTTAGCGCCTGTTTTCCATGCTGGCATGGGTTAAATAGTTTGACTGGAACTGGTAAACCAAGCCAAAACAGGCTCCACTCTGTTTTGGCTTGGTTTCTATGGCTGGATATCCTTCCTAATGCCAACCACTCCATAAAGTGTACTGGGTGCCTTTAACATGTCACCAACACAGGTGCCTTTTATGTGTCACTAGCACAGGTGCCTTTTACATGTCACCAGCACAGGTGCCATTTACACGTCACTGGCACGAGTGCCTTTTACATGTCACTGGCATAAGTGCCTTTTATGTGTCACTGGCATAGGTGCCTTTTATATGTCACTGGCACGACTGTCTTCTACATGTCACAGGCATGGGTGCCTTTTACATGTCACCAGCACTGGTCACGACTATAATTTCACTTAGCTTGATTTACCTTCTCAAGCACAACAAATTGCCAAAAGTCTCAGTTACTTTCCATCACCTCCGTGGGACTCAACATCTAAAGATCATATTTCACCACCTCATCCCATGTCTTCTTAGGTCTACTTCTTCCACAGGTTCCCTCCACAGTTAGAGATCAGTACTTCTTTATGTACTTATTTGTTTTATTTACACACACACAGATACATAACAGGCATCTGCACAATTTCTCTCTACCAAATTCCAGTCATAAGCTATTGGTCAAAATAAGGCTACGACAGATGATATTTGCTGAAACTGCCATGTGAAAGGTACTGAACTCAAAACCACATAATTGCAAAGCAACCCTCTTAACCATACATCATTGCCTTCACTTCTTTCTCTTCCGTCTCTTCTTCTTCTGAACTAAGTTGAACTGATGGAAATAATAGAACCACCCAAAATTAAACACCCTACTACTCTGTTCAGTTCTATTCTTTTATACTCAATTTCTTCAAAGTTAATGAAACAAATACACTGAAGATGAGTCTATTGACTATACCCTCTCTATGAAGAGATTGTATAGTGATCAACATTGAAAAGGCTGAGGAAAAATACTTTCCTTATCAAGCAAGCTCTTCTTAACTTCTTCAAGTCCCACTTCTAGAGAAATGTGAGAGTAGAGGGAAGTATGCTACTACCCAGTAAATTTGTTAAAAGATGCATGAAAATAGTAAAAACGGTCCATATGAACAGGCCAATTCTTAGTATGATCTTGTAGGCCAGAGAACATAGCTGGGAGAGAGTACTTGCCCTTGGTAGTAAGGGCAATCCAGGATCTATGGGGTTTCTTGTTTGATCTTAGGTAGCTGTCCCTCTTTGGAACATTTCAATTTCTTCCTTTTTTTTCTTTGAGTTTTTATGATTGTTTATTTTTTCTATATTGAATTTTATATAAACCACCACTATCCTTGTAATGTCCCATCATCTGTGATCCTGTGGCAAATAAAGGGATGAAAAATATTAAGGTGAAGAATAGGCAAAATTGTTAGAGTATCAGAAAAAATGCATTGGAATATTTTTCTGGTTCTTTAGATTCTGACTTCAAATCTCATCAAAATCGACTTTGCCTTTCTTCTTTTAAGGGTCAATAAAATAAAATATTGGTCAAATACTGAAGTCAATGTGGATGTAAGCATTTGAGTATTCCTCTAAGTGCAAATCCTGCCATGGTCAACTTCACCTTTCATACGTTTTGGGTTGATTAAATAAAGTACCAATCAAGCACTAGGGTCCATGGAATTAACTAACTCCCTCCCCTCAAAAATGCTGGCCTTGTGCCTAAAACAAATTATTATTATTAATCTTATTATTATTAAGGCAGTGAGCTGGCAGAATCATTAGCACACTGGGCAAAATGCTAAGTGGCATTTCATGTCATTATATTCTGAGTTCAAATTCCATCGTAGTCGACTTTGCCTTTCATCCTTTAGGGGCTGATGAAATAGGTACCAGTTGAGTACTGGGATCAATGTAATCAATTTACCCACTCCCTCAAAATTGCTAACCTTGTGCTAAAATTTGAAATTATTATTATTGAGTGAGGGAACAATGCATGCCATCAAAGTGACACTGGCGTACAAATATATAAACCTCAGTATACCCATCATGACTACCTGTCTGATAAGGGTATATGAGGCACATGTGTGCAACATGACCTTGCAGATGGGGCCCAGTTGGAATTTTCTTCAGGTTGAATAGCCCATTCCACTCAAAAGGTCCTTGAATAAGGGTTGTTTAAGGATGTTGAATGAAATACCCATGTTTCCAGAGGTGAATGGGTCAGACCCCAAAGAATTCCTCTCAACACATGGCTATGATGTTTCCCCACTACTTCTGCTCATGATCAAAGATGCACATATCATCAGCCACCAAGGGACATACTCATCTGGTTAAGGTCAAACAACTGACAAGCAAAATCTGTGGTATTGAGCAGAATATTTGCTGTATATTATTACCTCCCCCTTAGTGAAGGCAGAGGTATAGTTTTCAGTCGGGTTTGTTTGCCCATGGACAAGATATCTCAAGAACCACTGGATGGATTTGGATGGAACTTTTGGGGTTGTTTGGCCTTGTGACTGACATGAACTGATTATATTTTGGGATTGATCTGGTACAATACAAGGATTCTAGATTATTTGCTATATTTACTTTACATGATTACGGTCTTACATTAACTTTCAAGTCTTTCTCAATTATCTCCCTTTAGGTTGTAACTATTTTGAATGGTGAATTTGTTAACTTTGGCTTGTATTACATAAAGATAAACTATTTATTCTTTCCTACTCTAGGCACAAGACCTGAAATTTTGGGGGAGGGAGCCATTCGATTACATTGACCACAGTACATAACTGGTACTTAATTTATCGACCCTGACAAGATGAAAGCTAAAGTTGACCTTCGTGAAATTTGAACTCAGAACGTAAAGACAGATGAAATACCGCTAAATTTTGCCTAGCATGCTAATGCCAACTCGCTGCCTTTAAGGATAAATTATTTATTACTGTTACTAAATTTTCTACAGCTAGCATCACATTCCATGACTAGCATTGGGATCAATCAAGTAACCGGACAAGGATTTTGGATTATTTTCCCTGTTTTTTTAATTAAGTTCATTTTTAGTATTTTCATTTGTAAGAGCAGTCGAATTTATTTCAGATATTCTCATTTTAAAAATCATCTCTGGCTAATCATTGAGAGGACATTGGTGTTGCCTTGGCGGAGGTTTGCACTCTCTGAGTGCTCGTTATTATTGTTATTATTATTATTATTATTATTATTATTATTATTATTATTATTATTATTATTATTATTATGGCTGCCATACTGGGAAGATGTACTAGGTTGGAGCTCCGTAATTTGTGTTTAATCAAGTGTTTTGGCTGGTTGCAGCCCATTCATTCAAAATTTTATTCAACAAGTGAAGATTATCAGAATGATGTGGACGCCTCTGATGAGAACCCAGTAAGGTTCGAAAATCGATTAAGGCTGTTCATCTCTTTTTTTTTTTTAACGGCGGTGCATCAGCATGGCTACAGCTCTGAGCTGAAACTACAGAAAAAAAAAAAGTATTTTGCTTGCATTGTCCTGTGGTCTGTCAGGAGCAGGCAGCAATGTAGCAATGTTATTCTGAAAATCCTTAGGTCTCAAAGTAAGGGCAATCTTCTTGGACCCGGATGGTAGGCTGGTGGTCCTAGATGTGAATGGCGGTGAAGGTGGTACCTTTAGATTGGTTACTGTGTATGCCCTGACAGGGGTTGGGAGGTCAGATTTTTTCCAGGCATCTAAAAACATTCCTGGGAACACCTCACACTTCAGTACTAGTGGGGGACTGGAATAGTATTTTGGACGCGTGGAAGGACTGTGTGGGTTTAGTACATAGAAGAATGAGGTGTGAAAGCCTCAAAAATCTGGTCAGAAACTTCCAGATTTCTGACAGGTATCAACTGGATTTCCCTGATGTGCCAGTGTGGACATGAAGTAATCACAATGGGTCATCCAGATCATATCTTGATAAAGTATTTGTTAGGTCAGCGGATAAGGATAATATGGGGTGTCCACCATTCAAATTGGTCAGATACACAGACAACTAATATGTGATCTACACAGTCAATTTAGATAGGACGCATGTACAGGGACCCGGTTACTGGAAGTTGAATGCATCCTTTCCAGCGTCCAAATACTATAGGGACCTAATTAGTGAACTAGTTAAGTGGCAGTTGATGGGGGCAATCATTAACAACCGGTGGTGGATAGCCTTGAAAAGGTCGATTAGAGCAGAATCAATAGAGTTTAGTAAAAAGTTAGCAATAGAAAGAAACAGATTAGAAGGAGAACTAGTTAGCAAACTAGGAGAGGCAATTAGTAAAGGCATCGTGACTGACATGTTAGTGGTGAGAATGGCTCTTGACCATTTCTTTGAGGGGAAACACGAAGGTTGTGTTATAAGAGCTAAGGTCTGAGTGCTAAAACATGAGGGAGCTAAAGCCAGCCAATGGGCTCGAACAGTGGAGATGTGACATGGCAACAAATCCACGATCGGGTCTTTAACAAATCAGGATGGGCACGTGCTACATGGTTCTGAGTAAATGTGTGCGGCTTTTTAGCAACACTTCATGCAACTGTTTGGAGGGGCAATGGGTTGATGACAGTAGTGGACTTTAATTTGTACCGAGATGGCCTGCCATGGCTCTTGGCAGCAGATGTGAGGTTGTGCAAAAAGCTGATAACAGTTACTGAAATACATGAGGCAATGAGTGATTGCACAAGTCACAAATCACCAGGTTTATATGGTCTACCCAATGCAGTCTATATATTTATGCCAGATTTGTTTGGAAATCTCTGACAACAGAATGGGAGAATTCCCAGTGCTGTTAGTTGGGGTGTGATCACACTGCTGAAGAGGGACACTGACAATGGGGACAGACTAGGGAATTTTCGGCCCATAACTCTGCTAAACACAGAGTTTAAGATTTTGGCCAAGTGAAAAGGTTGGTGATTGTTGGTGGTAGTTTAGGACGGGAGGCACAAACATGTGCAATCCTGAACAAATCTATCCACAACAACCTCCACCTTATGCAATACATTATAGAGAGGGCAGGGACTAAAGCTGGCTTCGGTGGGGCCCTGATCAATTTAGATCAATCAAAAGCATTCAATAGAGTCGATCATCACTACCTGGAAGCTGTCCTCATCTGAGTCCTACATCACCATCAGGGGAATGTAGGACTCAGAAGAGCAGTGTCATACATCACCATCGTGGTGTTGGACACCTCTGAAGTGGAGACGGTTGGCTCCATTCTAGAAGAATATGAATCAGTTGCAGAGGCTAAAATCAATGCTGAGAAGTTGGTGGGCTTGTGACTGGGCATCTGGAAAGGCAAGTTGATCCCATCAGACAGCGTTGTCAGATACTGGACTGACAGACCAGTTAAACTGCTTGGAGTCTGGTTTGGTCCTGACCTCCAAGTGGATAAGAACTTGGACAAGGTGACAAATAGGGTGGCCAGTCTTACCCAGAAATGGGATGAGAAGAAGCTGTTCTTGAAAGGTTGGGCAGTGGGAGCAAATGCCTATACCACCTCCATTATCATTTATCATCTGACTGTCATGCTTTGCCCCAATTATTGCTCGATCAAGTTGAAGCATCTCTTGTTTGTATTCTCGTGGAAGGGACATGTTCAAATGGTCAAGTGGTCAATCTGCTGTCAGCTTCCTCTGAGTGGCGGCTTAAGCATGCCATGGCTTTTGATGTACAGATGTGCACTTAGGTTGCCCCACCTGCAATGATTTCTAGAAGGTGAACATATGTGGGCGCCATTTGTGAGGCACGTATTTCTGCAACTCATTTCTTTGATGGAGCTGCAGTCCTGGGTGAAGGATAAATCAAGACTGGGCACCTGGGACTTAGAATGTTGTCAGGCACTCACTGATACAGGAGGACCCCATCACAATTTTTTTTCCTTATTGCTTATATTATGTATACTTCACTTCTTTTAATGTATACTGTGTATACTTAAAAAATTTTTTTTTTGTATATCATTCCATTATATGTAAACCCCCAAACTTTATGTCAGTCTTTGTATTGTCCCCCTCATCCTTCACCATGGTGGCAAATAAAAGAAACCATTATTATTATTATTATTATTATTGTTATTATTATTATTATCATCATCATCATCTCTCTCAAGGTAACATGCTGGCAGAATCATTAGCACACTGGACGAAATGCTTAGCAGTATTTCACCCATTGCTATGTTCTGAGTTCAAATTCCACTGAGGTCGACTTTACTTTTCATCCTTTCGGGGTTGCTAAAATAAGTACCAGTTGAACACTGGGGTTGATGTAATCAATTCATCTCCTCCCCCAAAACTGCTGCCCTTGAGGCAAAATTTGAAATAATAATAATAATAATAATAATAATTATTATTATTATTATTATTATTATTGAGCCAGTAGGCTGGCAGACTTGTTAGCATGCCAGACAAAATGTTTAACAGGTCCATATTTTTCATAATAGACTCAGTGGAGAGAAGTTTCATATTGGATATGGGAAACAGACGCTAGAACTGCTCTGTATATCGTAACCACTGACATTTCAAACATTCTGTTCTAAACTACAATACAAACAGTACCAGCAAAAGTAGCAGCAATGATAACAATAGTAGCTGTCTGGAGATGTTCTGACTTTCATATGATGTCAGAAGGAAAGAAGAATTCAAAGAAAGGAGCAAACCAAATAGTCTATTTGGAAATAACATTGAGGACACATAATCTACTTGAAGGTCTGTCAGGCAAAGTAACATTGGATTCAGAAGCATGGCATTTTATGCTTGGTACAAATCCATCTAAAGCATACAAATATGATAAAACAAACCTTAAGACAATGGTGCTAGTGGTGATGGCAGTGGCAGTGGTGGTGGTGGTGGTGGTGGTGATGGCAG
>NC_068981.1:106121288-106131660 GCF_001194135.2 Octopus bimaculoides
ATATATATATATATATATATATATATATATATATATATATATATATATATAGTTGAGCAGGTGAGTATTATAAACAAGTGCTGAGTAAAGGTAAGTAGAAAAGAAAGTGACAACTGTAGAAATTGGGTAAGGTTAAGGAAGCTTGAATTGTG
Source organism: Octopus bimaculoides (assembly GCF_001194135.2). Taxonomy (NCBI): domain Eukaryota; kingdom Metazoa; phylum Mollusca; class Cephalopoda; order Octopoda; family Octopodidae; genus Octopus; species Octopus bimaculoides. Next base: position 106,121,441 of record NC_068981.1, read on the forward strand.
GCTAATGAGTTAGAGAGGCTGGAAAGTGGAAATGACAGTGTGTTGAAAAGGGGTGGAATGGTGAAGAGCAGCAGAATAATAGTAATAATAATGATACAGTAAATGGGGAGAAATAGAAACAATGTGGGTGAAAAGGAGGAAAGGAGATACAATAAACCTAATGAATGGTGAGGGAGGAAGATGCATGGTGGGGGAGGAGAGATGATTTGGTGACTCAGGAGAGTGAGGAATGTAAAATGTGGGTGGAAAGGACAGTATTAAGAATGAAAGATGAATAATAGTGAAATGGTTCTGGATAGGGATGGATACTAAGATGGGTGGAGGGGTTATATTAGGGAAAAGATGAAGTATGCAGTTCTGCTTATATTTAGTTACAGCAGCAGAATAGTGCAGTGAGAGAGATGATGAAATCTTCCTTGTGAAGTACGAGCAGGAGAAATACTTGGCTAAGAGTAAACCACTATTCCAGACATTTGTTGACTTCGAGAAAGCATTCTACTAGGTATCACAATCAGTAATTTAGTAGACACTAAAGAAACTAGGCGTAGACAAATGACTTATGAGGGCTGTACAAGCTAGATACAAAGATGCAATAGGTAAAGTGAGAGTCAACAATGATTCCAGTGGTGAATTTAATGTGACAGTAGGAGTCATGTCAAGGTTTAGTCATCAGTCTTTTCCTATTCCTCATAATTCTACAGGCAATCACATAAAAGTTTCAGACTGGCTCTCCTTAGGAACTCCTATTTGCTGATGATCTGGTTCTCATAGCTCAATCTATAGGGGAATTAGAAAGGAAATTTCAGGCATAGAGAGTCCCCAAGGTAAACTTAGCAAAGACAAAGACTTTAGTAAGATCCTGGTATCTTCAAGAAAATTACCTTGTTTGATATGCAGAAAAGAAAAGTAGGTTTGAACTCCAAATGATTTACCCATGGAAAGCTATGGACACACATGAGGTGTAATAGAATCATAGGCAGACTAATAGAGAAAGTAAGTTTCATAGGTAACAGATACACTGAAGCAATACATGCTATGAATATCAAAGAAATGAATTTTCTTAAATGCCTCACTAGTAATTGATAGCTCTTCTTATCTAAGAGATATAATTAGCAGGAAGTGGGACTGCTCTGAAAGTATTGTAGGATAAGAATGAAATGGAAAAGTCACTGTTATTAAAGATTTTTCTTCTTTATTCAGCCTTCATATTTTATTTGGAACAATAAACTTGCTAAGTTCGTTGATGTTTCTGAACTTTCCCTATCTTATCTTCTTGATGAAGTTGTAGTCACACTTCAAAACAGGTCTGATCAAGCAAATCTATGATCCAAAGAGTGCCAGCTATGACCATATCATATTTTTATATAATCAGGACAATTATTGTCCAACATAGCCTTTATTTATTTTCGGTAATAGGTTTAAGGAAATGTCAATGGCATTTTTATCGGGTCAAATAACCATATATGTTAGCAGATCTAGATGAAGTGGGTCATTGGTAATGCGCGTTGTGCTGTTTGTATAGTAGACAGCAATCATCAGATTGAAGTTGTGGTGATTATTTGAAATTTTGACTAAATGTTTTTCGGTAATTAGAAAGTGATCATTATTTGTTATTAGAATGCTCTATCAACAAGTTAAAATGACTCAAAAGTGCTGTATTGTACTTTAATTAATAAACTTCCAATTTCTATATCAGAGGAGTGTCTTATCAACAAATAAACTATAATTATTTTCCAGTTTTGTTTTATGTAATGTAATAGGTATATATTGTAAATTTGTTACTGTAGTTTCTTGTTGCAAAAGTAGATAGCACACTCTAAAACAGCACAAACACATGTCAATATCCAATTCATCAAAAGATAAGACTGTAAAAGCTATAAACATCAATAGAAGTAGGAACTTGACAGTTTTAAACAAAATGTTAATTACTAATAGGGAAATAGGGAAAATCCTTAGTAAAACAAATAAAACTTCAGCACAGCTGTTGAAAGAAAATCTATTCCTTACACACACACACACACACACACGGACACGGACACACACACAGACACGGACACACACACACACACATACACATGGACATGGACACACACACACACACACATGGACACGGACACATATTCTATTATTCCATTGTGTTTCATCTGGAGGCTGTAGCCCTGCTAGGACACTGCTATGATATATTACAAGATTTTTACACTAGCTACCTAATCTTCTAACAAGGTTTTGGTCACCTGGAGTTATAGAAAATACTTGCTGAAAGTCCCACACTGCAGGACTGAACCCAAAACAACATGGTTGGGAAGTGAACTTCTCAATCACACAGTTGTGTGTGTGCTCGTGTGTGTGTGTGCGTCTCCCCCCCTCTCTCTCTCTCTCTTAAAAATATCAATATTGATACTAACAACTGGGAAGGTCCCACATCAGATAAGCATCTGTGGTGAAATCTGACAATCTCAGCTATTAAAGAATTTGAGAACAAAAGACTGAGCTGAAACATGCTGGTAAATATATGGAAGATGGAAACCCTCTTCCTGAGAAGGGTATAAAAGACCAGTGTGGCATGTCTGCTTCTCTAAAGCAGATCAAATGTAGTCATAGAAAAACACTTGTCTAGCACGATTTCATGAGCACCTTGTGTAACAAAGTATGTAGGTCAACCTGTGGTGTGAACTCACACAGTATTATTAATCCCAATATCCAGATAGTCAACCTGCTGCTGCTGCTGCTGGTAAACAAACTTGCAATCAATATAGAATGACTTGCAAGTAGCTTGCAGGCCTTAAGAGCCATACGAGACATTCATCAACATTAAGGAAACCAAATGAAAAGTGTTCCTTAGAATGAAAAGAGTTTAAGATGTGGTCTTACTTGGTCACATACATATTTCACCATGTGTGATGGATAGATGTATAGTGCAATCAGAGAGGAAATTCCAGGAATAGAAGTTAGACCTGCAATTAAGAGGCTTCAAGGTAAACTTTGCAAAGACAAGATTTTTGTAGGTAGATAAGGAAAAGGCTTTGTTCAATATGCAGAAAAGAGTTTGGTATAAACTCCATACACTGTACCTAATATAAGCTATGGACACTTAAGAAGTGAAGTAGAATCACAGACAAATTAACAGAGAAAGTTTTACTTATGACATATGCACTGGAACATACTCTGAGCACACCAGAAACAGAGTTTCTTAAGTGCCTGATGACTCACTAGAGGTAGTCAATAACTTTTGTTACCTAGTTAATTATTTAATTAGGCTAGTTCATTAACGTGTTATATGCTTCAGATATGTGAATCTAAATTTATTGGAGCACGAATATAATCATTTTTGCCTGTGTCTCTATGGGCAGACCTGAAGGCATGTAGTAAGGCTTTCCAGAAAAGGCATTGTTTAAAAGTGCTTATATTCTAAATTTACTTTTTAAACTTCAAAATTAATTAAAAAGGATTTTTCATAAATCAAATTTATATTAATGAGATGTAGGTAATTTTAACTTGTGTATATCTGATATGCTTTTATAATTACTGTTGTATTGAATAATTATTGATAGATCTGGATTAGCAGCAGCCAGTGCTATTATCACCAACTCAAAATCTAGGTTACTTAAGGTGAGCCTTGTAACTGATAGTTTGGGGATCTTGTTGTTTGTAACTTTTGTTGAGCCATGGTGCAACCAACAAGATGGTAAAATTCCCTGCCATTAATTTGATGTGGATGGGTAATATCAAATAATTCTAATCACAACATATATTTAAATTAAACATGAAAAAATTGAAATACTATCATCGCTTACATGGAAAAAGTTGAAATATTATCTTTCAGTATCTTATAAGTTAAAACCTTAAATTATTGACACATTATTAATTATCTTATAACAGCAATGCCTGGAAAAATCATGAATTACATGGAAAAATTTGAGCATGGAAAGTAATATTCTTAAGATTATAAACCTGGAAAATACAGGACAAGTTATTACACCTGTAAAAGTATAGGACAAGCTATTACTTCTAGTATAGTAATGAACAAGAAACTTTTTACTTAAAATATTGCAGCTAAAATTAAAATTTGAATATTAAAAATTATTTTATTATAGTTTACAAATAACATTTTTCCTTATTTAAGTAGAATTTGGCTAATTTACAACCTTAAATACAGAAAAAAGCGACTAATTAGACAAACTTAGAAATTAGCCAAACTGTTTTGTACAATAGATTTAAAAGATGAGAACTGTAAAGAGAGATAAATTAGAAGAACTGGCATTCTTTGCTGCAATATTTTAAATAAAAAGTTTCGTATTCTTTACTTTACTAGAATAGCTTATCTTATACTTTTCCAGGTGTAATAACTTGTCCTGTACTTTTCCAGGTTTATGATCTTAAGAATATTACTTTTCATGCTTGCATTTTTACATGTAATATATATATATATATATATATATATATATATATATATATAGATAGATAGATAGATATATATGTATAATATAAATAATATATAAATATATGCATATATCCATACATATATGTACATGTCGCTGACATGTGACGAAAGGGGATCTCTCTTTCTGTCCACTTCCTTCCTAAAGAAAAGACGTGCCTTTTCCTGTCTCCTCTCATGGCTTGTCTACCTAGCGTTTATAATGATTTTTCTATCATCTTGGCTCAACAGTCCTCACCATTTGTTTTAACTGTCTTGTTTTCACTGTCCTGTTCTTGTTAACATTTTCACCCTCCGCAAAAAATCCCAAATTTTATTTAATTTGCTTTGCGGGAAGGACTGTTTCAATGAAGTTGCGTATTGTCCTTGCCTTCGAAACATGGAGTAGATGAAACAGGGACAACTGACGAAGGGGTATACTCTTTATGTTACATGTCTCATTTCTCTGTTTGTTTTTTTCTTTGTTCGAAAAAGTTTGTTTTCTCATTGTGTTTAACGTTTTTTTAATGTATATATACATATATATGTAGGTATGTACATATAAGTATAGGTATATGCATATATTTATATATTATTTATATTATTATATGATCGAACGGCATCCTTTTCCAAGTAAGTTTTATCTGTATATATATATATGTATATATATATATATATATATACATACACACACACACCTTGCTTTAATCATTTTAACAAAAAACTAACTTCATTAGGAGTGTATGGTCATGACCATGGACACTATGTAGCTAACAAGATATGAATGACTAATCATGCAGCTTATTGTCCCATACCAAATCAACATGCTCTCTTGGGGCATAGAATCATGTGCCTGGTACAGGCACAGAGAGAAACATCTGTGACAAATTTGATGCCATTATCCACTTAGTAATTCAACCCTTTTTACTGTAGAAATCAAATATATCTACTCAAAATTACATAACTCTTAACTGCAGAAACCAGTTTTATACACCAGTCTATTTTATTGAAATATGTTAAGTTTATTGAAGTAGCTTGATTTGCAGAAAATACCAATTCTATTTTGTAGCAGATATCTAACATCATTACTGGGATATCAATATGTAATTTTGCAGTTAAAGAGTTAACTTTTGCTATTAAAGAGTTAACTTCTTAAATTTACCCAGTGACAAATGCCATTAAAAACCTAAAGATTCAAAATCAATTGAAAATTACAAATTAGATTATGAAATCTGTCAAGAATATTTAATATTTTACCTGATATGAACAGAAAATAAGCTCACCAGATTCACAGATATTACAAAGATGATGTCTCATTAGTGTTATAATGGTGGAAGTATTCCAGAGCAATGGCTGAAGTTAATAATTAAAGCTGCCTCTACTGAAGAGTTGTGTCTCTAGCACTCACTGTTTTACTGGAGCATCAGAATGACTATAACCTAGCTCTTGTCAACTGAGAGTAGAAAGGGCATGTCATAGTAAAATATTAGTCAATTGAGAGCAAAAAATTAAGGCAAAACAATTTCCATTCCAAAACTGGGATCAAAACTGAATTCAAGGATTTTTCAGCATAAAAACCTTTGGATTTTTATTGAAGAGGCATAAATAACTTTGTTAATCGATGGGAGAAATGCATAGCTGTTCAGGGATCATATTTTGAATAATTAAACCTTTGTATAAGTTCAGTTTTCTAGAATATAGGCATATTTTAAAAATCAGCCATTATTTTCCAATCAGCCTAATAGTTTGATACTTTACAATGCTGAGATTGCATTCTTTAACCTTTGTTACCATATTTCTGTTCAAAAACGCTGCCTTTATTGCAATTAATTTTGAAAATAATGAAGAATTTAGTGAAATAACATTGTCATTATTAAGCTGATGTTTGGAGCATAACTTAGGAAATTTTGATGAAAGACTTTAATTTAGAGTACTTTAAAAAGGAAGTTTCTACCATAGAATCCAGGAGCAGTCTCAGATGGGTTGGTATCAAGATGGTTAAGGTAAGAAGTGAGTTGTTTTGGTCACAATTCTATAGATCAACCTCATCAAAAAGCTATTCAGGTTTTATATTCTTATAAAATTCTGTGGGTCAAAAAAAAAAAAAGAATATCTCAAAACAGGTATCAAGTGATAATACTCACATTGCCTTTTAAATTTTATTTGTGTCAATATCACCTTATAAGCAATCAATATCTCAAAGTGTTCTTTCTAGATGGTACTCCCAGTGCTATTCACTGTGATAGAAGAGTTCAATTTATCACTACAATCAAAGAATTAAGTGAAATAGAATCATCTCTTACAACACCAGAGGTAATGAACAATGAAATACAATATGGAAGTCAATATTGTTAGCTTAAAAGTGAAGGAATTTTCCTGAATCTCATTAGGTAAATGTTGTTTTTGGAGAACTTCATTCAATTTCATCTCTACTTCCAACTTTTTCAATGTCAGTTGGTAGTTGGTGTTTACTTTCTTTAATCTCTTCTGTTTGAAAAAATAAAAAATATGTATTCACATGAAAGTGATACTTTAGGAGAAGCTTAACTATTGGAATAAAACAAGTTTGCCAACATTTGAAAAAGTAATGTGAGAGAGGACACTGACTCGATGTGTGATCTACCATTATACTTGACATCCCCAAGTGAAATAGTTAAGTTTAGAGAATCATATTTAACAATTGCTAACTGAGACAGTTCTCAATTACTGGTATCAGAGAACAATCAAACCACTCACAAACCTTGAATTTGTGATTTTATCATTATGGTAAATTGTAAAAAATATAAAATCTAATCTCAGTTTTTTTTGGTTTCTTTTTAAAAGGAAGTTGTATATTGTTATTCTATTTTCCTTAAGTAGTGTAATATTTGATGGTCCAGTTTTCTTCTTTACTTAAACCAGATATTACACTGTTTTTTTTAAAATTTACTGAATGGATTTTTGGTATCCAGCCCTCTCATAATTAATTTTAGATGAATGGTTTGATTAATCAAACAAAATCCTAAATCTTTTTCATATTTTCATAAGCACTAAGTATATTTTATTGAGCCTACATATTCTACAAAGGATCAATGACTGATGTTATCTCCAATAATAAAAAACTTGTATGATTTTTTCCCACGTTTTATTAATAATAGTATTTTGAATTAATTCTCTGAACAGCATGAATTGTGCATTTCCACGAACCACTTGAGTGTATATTTTACTATGACATGCTCTTTCTTGATATCAAGCACTTTTTTTTTTGTTTGTTAAACTTTAGAACAGAATGATAAAATTATAACTGTTCTAATTTCTCACCAAACCCTTTTTCTCTGAGGGATCAGGATCAATATAAGTTGAATATGATTAATGAAAGACTGCTATCAAAATTTCAACATGCAGTGTGTCTTGCTTAACACATCACTAAAATCAGATTTTTATTTTAATTCTAATGTAATAGACTGGTGCAATACATTTACAACTCAATCATTGATTCTTCTTTTAGCTATTTGCTAAATAAACACATACTCATGTATACATACATACATATACTCACATGCATTTATATATACATATGTACATACATACATATACATTCACAGGGACATTTTTTCTCATTCTCTTTCTTTTCCCCAATACACATTGTATGCTTGTACAGATTGCCTAAAAGTCAATAAAAGAATGGCCAGTAAGGTAAAGTAATCAATACCATTGTACTCAATAAATGTAAACATAGGAAATAAGTTTGCTTCAAGAGAAATATGAGTTTATTTACTAGCTTTATTTATCCATCAAATCATTACAAAATCTTACAAACTAAAACGAAGAAGGCCACTGATGTTATTCTAGGTTGGGCAGAAAACAATACAAAACAAAAAGCTTTTAGAGAATATCTGTTCAATTATCAGAATCAACATAACTAAAAAAGTTGAAAGAAAACAAGTCATAGTAGATGTATTTGAATTACAGGTTTCAGAGGTTCATCTTAGTTCCAGCATGTTATGAGATGACTTTATTTGAATCGAAAGGAAATCTTCATTCATGTTACAGGGTGTTCAGGCTAAATTTCACAGTTAGTATAAAAGGAAAAGAAAACAATATCCCACCCCAAAACAAAAATATTTCAACTTAATTATGGCTGGGAGATAACAGTTTATTCAAAGTGATCACCCTTAGTCCCCACCATGGCCTCAAGATGGTGCATGTATTCCTCACTGTGTCTCTGAGAAGATCTTCAAACACTGCCTTGCTCTTGGCCACCAGCTCAGCCTCAGTGTTGCAGGTAGAGCAGTTGGTGTCTTTCTCAACCATGCCCCACATATAATAATCCATGGGATTACAATTGGGGGAATAAGGAGGCCAGGAATTGGGGCTGGTGAAGTTGTAGAAATTCTCTGAGAACCATTTCTGACTCTTTCTGGAGGAATAGCACAATACTGAGTCTTACTACCACACATATGACCTTCAAGCAGCAAGCCTCTCCAACCAGGGATTGACCCAGTCTCCAGCAGCTTCATATAGCTGTCTGAATTGATTTTAAGGCCCTGTTCAAAGATGTGAGGATGAGTTCCAGCATGCAAATGCAGTCAGAATGTCTGCTGACCACAGCTTCATAGTTTTCATGGCAACTGTCTTACAGCCTTTACAATGTTCATATAGCACTGAGCAGTTGTCATGATGTTGGCATTTTGATACTCAGTGCGAATCATCATGATACAGGTAACTCTTTTCCAATATTCAGATGGCCTCCAGTCCTCGATGTCAGCTTTTTCTCAAATACAACTTTAATTTTTACGCTCTCCATTGCCATTGAATGTTCACCAATGCATTAAGCTGTTCCTGAAAAAAAGAAACATAAAAATTGTCAAATTTAGCCCAAACACCCTGTAGAATGAACAGACCCACAACATGATGTAGTTAGTTGGTCAAATGCCTAGTGCAAGATCAAGCACTCTTACATTAACTCCACCTGATTGAAGGACACACATTATTTAACTAAATACCAACCTAAAGTAATTTTAAAATAAAGATGAATTACTTTGATACCTTTACATGCACACCATTCTACTCCAAGCTAGACAAGTCCCATAATGCCATGAGAACTGTCCTTCTTGTAACAACTAATAAATATTCAAAAAGTACAAATGAACTAGTTTTTGTCATGCACTGTTACCTTCACAAAACTTATTTTATGTAAATCTAGGCAAGCCACAACAAATTGCCAGCAGTCAATAAACAGCTTCTTTGGAAACCATTTAGATTAGATGTGAAAACCTGTAGTTTTCCTGTTTTTAATGTTTTTGTTTTATTGCATTTTGGTGTGAAAGCTATTACCATAGTAGGCTATATTTTTATTATGGTGTTATCATTGACAGAACAGGAAGTTGGAATTTAATTATCTCCATTAGATATACTACACTTTGATCTTAGTCAAAAGGTTAAGTACATATTATTACCATTTGATATAAACATTGATAAGAGTATTACTTCGTTGATTTCTAGCACTTCTCTATGGATTGACAGCACGGAGACCTTAGCGGGGAGCATATAATTGACCAGCCAATAATTGGCAGTTCATATTATTATAGGTACTATACTTTATTTCTGGTCAAAGGCATTTAGACTTCAACAGCAATGTTTTTTTTTCTTTTAGAGAGATATACATATATATACACACACACACACACACACACACACACACACACACACACATATACATCATCATCATCATCATCGTTTAACGTCCGCTTTCCATGCTAGCATGGGTTGGACGATTTGACTGAGGACTGGTGAAACCGGATGGCAACACCAGGCTCCAGTC
>NC_068981.1:106138201-106142238 GCF_001194135.2 Octopus bimaculoides
ATACATATATATATATATATACCCTATGTGAAAGGCCTCTCCGAAAATATACAAAAGATATGCGGCCCATATGACATCAGGACAGTATTCAAGAGTAATGCAACACTTTGCAAATATCTCCTTCGAGTAAAACCACCAATAGAAGAGAATATGACTGAAGACTGCATGTACTCCATCCCATGCAGCTGTGGTAGGTTATACAAAGGCGAAACATGCCACCCACTCAAAATAACGGTAGACGAACATTGCAAAACTGTGATGCGAGGACATATTGATAAATCATGTATAACTGATCATGTATGGAAAAATAGAGACCACCTCCCCCTGTGGGATGAAGTTAAAATAATAGACAGAGAACACCACTGGAAAATACGGAAACTAAATGAAGCAACACATATACTAGGACACAACAACCTCCTAAGCAGACCGAGTGCAGATATGAGCAGCATATGGGAACTGGTATTAAGGAAGGATAGAAAAATATTAGATTTATAAGCCCTAAAATTCACTTCATAATTGCCCATGGGCATACGGCGTAGTGGTTAAGAGTGTGGGCTACTAACCCCAAGATTCTGAGTTTGATTCCAAGCAGTAACCTGAACAACAATAATAATACTAATAATAATAACATCGAAAAATACCTTAAGAATGAGAATCCAGGTTTGAAATTTCCCCAAGACACCTGAAAAAGGCTGGAGGGTATATCAGCTGAAACGTTGTATTAACAACAAACAGGATGAGGACAAATATCCGTCGAATGTAAAAAAGTAAATTAAAGAATTTTTTAATAAAGCCTGATGCTTATTGTATCCATCCCTTTTGCCGAACCACTGAGTTACAGGAAAATAAATCAACAGGGTGGGGTGGGGGCAAACACAATCCTCTCATAAGGCTTTGGTTGACCTGGGGCTATAGTAGAACATACTTGCCATACATACATATTTGCTATACTGTGGGACTGAACCAGAAACTAGGTGGTTGAGAAGCAAACTTCTTACCATACAGCCATATATTCCACTCTCAAAAGGTAAATGGGTGTAACAGAGCAGGAAAAACTCGCTATTATAAGCAGTAGCAGCACTGTAAAATTGAAGAGTAGTTCATTGATTTGCAGAGCTGAGTTTAATACTTCATATGAGCATAATTCTATTGTAAAGAAAAAAGTGTATTTGTTCAAGAATATTTAGCTGCTACATTTTGCAGATCAAACAACTATGCAGAAACTTTTTATTTATCTGAACAGGATCATCAAAGACTATAGTGGAAAAGGGTTTCAGGTCAACAGGATCATCAAAGACTATAGTGGAAATGAGTTTCAGGTCAACAGAAATGAGTATGGTTCATAGTAAGCCCTAAGACATGGGCAATATCTCACAAGGATCCAGAACTGTTGTTATAGTTGTCATTTTATAAAAGAAAAAAAAAGTTATCGTAAATCCTCGAGTATAGTCCGTCCTTGAGTATAATACACAGGGGATCTTTAGGGGGCTGCACCTCTGAAAAACCTAAACCTTGTGTATAATACACACCCCTTCTCTAACTTGAGTCAAGGAGGTCTATATAATGTCCTTGGTTTGTAAACATATATACGGTAACATCCTATATTATTATTGTATATGTAACATAATGCAAACGTGTAGCTTTTTTGTGCACTTTGTTTGCAGAAAATAAAGAAATAACAGTGAAAAATAAATATTAAGTAAATTGCCTTTACATATTTATCACTATCAGTTACAACCTCGACATCACAAAATGCATCTCAATAAACATTGCCGGACAGCAAATAGAAACTCGGACATTGCTTAGAAAATATTTTTCATTTTTAACCTCGCATATAGTACGCACTAGGGATTTTGACCTTTAAATTTGGGGGGAAAAATGCGGATTATACTCAAGGATTTACAGTATGTGGTCTTTTTTCTTTTTATAAAAAAATATAAGGCGTGGCTGTGTGGTAAGAAACTTCTTCCCAATCACATGATTCCAGGTTCAGTCCCACTGTGTGGCACCTTGGTAGACAAAAACTGAAAGAAGCCCATCATGTGTGTGTGTCTTTGCTTGTCCCCCACTACTGTTTGACATCACTGTAACTTAGCAGTTCAGTAAAAGAGCCCAATAGAATAAATAACAGGCTTAAAAAAAAATACTGAGGTCAATTCATTGAACTAACAAAATTCAAAGGCGGTGCCCCAGCATGACTGCAGTCTAATGACTGAAACAAGTAAAAGATAAAAGATAAAATTACATTGAAAGTCTTTGTAAACCTTTTCAAAATGGTGAAGCACTGCTGAGGATTAGTTAGAAATTTAGTAGATTGATACCTGTATGGGAAGTATGGGTTGCAAAGGAGTTCCAGAATTCTGCAGTTCTTGAAATATTGATGATTATGGTGATGATAGTGGGGTTGGTGGTGAGGAGGAGGTAGAAGAAAAGAATAGGCAAAGAAAAAAAGGAGGAAAAAAGGAAGGAGGAGCAAGGGAAAGAGGAAGAATTAATAATGGTGATGATGGTGACAATAAGATAGGAAGAAATAAAGGATAAACTGATTCTTGGATACAGTATATAAATAAAGGAGAAAACAAATGCTTTGGTTCAAACTACAAGTGGAAGAATTTTTTTTAAATTTGCAAGAATGTTCCTGATTTACAATTTGGATGTATTTTAAGCTTCAGTTAGAATAATACAACATATTAGAGAACTTCTAATACAGCTTAACTGAACATCTCTCTCAGACTATCATTACTATTTTTTTTTTCACATTTTTTTCTCCAGACTTCCTGCTTTTGTGTATGCATGTGTACATATATATATATATCTATATATATATATATATATATATATATTGTATTTTTGGGAGATTTTTGTTGCGTTTTTTTCTTCCTGTTATCAGCCACATCCAATCACACTACACATTCATCCTGCTACCTAGCACTAACTCCCCAAGTAAAATTTCCAATGCTAAAAATACAAAAAAGAAATGAAAGCGAAAAATACCACCATTTATTTTTTGGAGGAAATAGCATGTAATCTACTGAATACTAATTATAAGCAGAGAGAAGAAGCTAGGAAAGAAAATGTATACCTATTGCTGCTTCATTAATACAAAACAAACAAATAATAATAAAAATAAAACCAAATATTTTTATCTTTTCCCCCTTTATTTCCTTTCTCAGTCCCTTTTGTCTGTTAACACTTGAGAAAACTAGTAAACATTTTGTAATGGAAAGGTGAAAAGAGAAGACATTCTCTACACCCCTATACTCTAGCATTGATATCTGTTTGCTCTTACGAAGTTACCAAAAATAAATTGTAGTTGAGAGGTTAATAAATCAACCAAACTAAAAAGGAAATGAAGTGAAATGTTCTTTATGTCATTGCCAAGAATGCTTCTATTTTTTGTTCAATTATCATTGTTATAATTGAGAATTTGGGATTGGCACAAATGTTACAGTGTTAGTAAAAAATGACTTGTGTTATTCAGTGATGGCTCTTTCCTTTCAGAATTCAAGATCAACTTTGCTTTTCAGGGTTGGCAAAATAAAGTACAAGTCATACACTGGAGTTGGTGTAATTCACTTGCCCCTCCCCCAAACATTGCTGGCTATATGCTAAAATTTGAAAGAATTACCATCCACTATCATCATCAAGTTGGTAAGCTATCAGAATTGTTATCATGGTAGACAAAATGCTCGGCAGCATTTCTTCCAGCTCTTTATGTTCAGAGTTCAAATTCCACTGAGGTCGATTTAGCCTTTCATCCTTTTGGAATCAACAAAATAGAATACTAGTCAAGTACTGGGGTTGATGTAATTGACTTTTACCCTTCCTCTAAATTGCTGGTCTTGTACCAAAACTAGAAACCATTATTATTATTATTATTATTATTATTCAGTAGTTTTATTTTTATAATGTTCTTTCACTTCACTACCAAACGCAGCTCTGTGTGCCTTGGGTATGTGCTGTGGTTTGCTGTGATGCTCTTATGGTTACTGTATTGAAAGTGTTTTGCGTAGGATGTGTACAGTGCCCAGTAGTGC
>NC_068981.1:106142248-106142775 GCF_001194135.2 Octopus bimaculoides
AGAGTATGGTTGCTTTCTCGTTTTCTGGCGTGTGTTTATACCATCTTTTTTCCGTTATTCCATAGTGTTGGCATAGCTTCCAGTGTATATAGGTCCCAGCTCTGTCGTGTCTGTGAATATATTCCTTCTTAGCCAGGACTGGGCAGCCAGAGATAATATGGTTTATTGTTTCTTGTCCATCACCACATATTCTGCAGTTAATTGCTATGTTTCTTTTCATTATATGTTTTTAGTAATTTCTGATGGGGACACTTTGGTCTTGTGCAGCAATTAAAAATCCTTCAGTCTCTGCTTTGAGTCCTGAGCTTCTCAACAATTGTTGGGATTTTTCTCTGTCTATTTCTTTTGCATTTAGTTTAGCCCAGTATTTACCATGTAGGGGCTTTTCTTGCCATCGTTTCATCATGGTCCGTTGCTGTTCTAGTTTTAGTTTGGATTTCATTTGTTTTATAGCTTTTGTTGTTTCTTCTTCTTCTTCTTCTTCTTCTTCTTCTTCTTCTTCTTCTTCTTCTTCTTCTTCTTCTTCT
>NC_068981.1:106143276-106145012 GCF_001194135.2 Octopus bimaculoides
GTTCGTTTAGTGTCCAGTTAAAGATATTGTAGCTGTAACTTATAACTGGGATGGCTAAAGTATTAATACCTATTATCTTGTTTTTAGCATTGAGCTCTGTTTTTAGTATTGATTTAACTCGTCTATAGTACTCTTTCTTTATTTTTTCTTTCATTTGTGTGTGTTGTATCCTATCTAGTTCATTGACTCTTATTATTATTATTATTATTACTATTATTATTATTATTATCATCATTATTATTATTGTTATTATTATTATTATTATTATTATTATTATTAAGGCAATGAGCTGGCAGAATCATTAGTATGCTGGGCGAAATGCTTAGCAGTATTTCACCCATCACTATATTCTGAGTTCAAATTCCACTGTGGTTGACTTTGTCTTTCATCCTTTTGGGGTTGATTTAATAAGTATCAGTTATACACTGGGATTAATGTAATCGACTTAATCCCTTCCCCTAAGCTGCCCCT
Organism: Octopus bimaculoides; assembly: GCF_001194135.2. Lineage (NCBI taxonomy): Eukaryota > Metazoa > Mollusca > Cephalopoda > Octopoda > Octopodidae > Octopus > Octopus bimaculoides. The sequence goes on from NC_068981.1 coordinate 106,143,748, forward strand.
GTGGCAAAAATTTGAAATCATCATTATTGTGGCAGCAGACTGGCAGAATCGTTAGTATGTTGGACAATATGCTTAGCAGCATTCTGTCTGTCTTCACATTCTGTGTTCAAATTCTGCTGAGGTCATCTTTGCCTTTTATTCTTTTGAGCACTAGAGTCAATGTAATTTCACAAATTTTCAGGCTTTGTGCCTAAATAGAAATTATCATTATTATTATTATTATTATTATTATTATTATTATTATTATTATTATTAGGAAAAGATTATTTGAGAAATTATCTGTGGCATTTGTTCGAGTTCTTTACATTCTGAATTATAAAACTTCACCTTCCATTCTTCCAGGGTTGATAAAATAGAGTACCAGTCAAGTACTGGGGTAGATTTAATTGACTAACCATTCTCCCTAATTTTTCAGACCTTGTGTCTATGATAGAAGCAATTAATATTGTCATATGGATGGTCGACAGAAAGAAAAATTAGCCTAAAACTCCAGATTACTGACATGTTAAATAAGATATGTGGCTTTTCTAAAAATCTTTTCGCAAAGTCAGCATGTCACAATTATGATCATTATAACCTACCAGTTGAATAAGTGGAAAAACCATGCAATCAATGGAACGTCAACTCTCAAATTCCATAAGAGGGATAATGGAGTATATGAGCAATGATGGCCTGAGAATTATTCTGAGGACAGGAAGAGTTGTCTCTTTCAGAAGACTTTCAGGCTGGGCATTATGTATGACTTCCAAAAGCTCTGGTCTGATGATGTTACAGTGGGTAAGGAAGAGGGCATTACCTGTTCAGGATAAACTCAAAAACTATAGTAGTCTAGCAAAATAATGTTAGCCAAGCCTACATACACTTGGTAATGGATGGACCTTAAATAAAGTTGCATAGACTGGCAACAAGTCAAAAGTAGCTGGATGCAAGTGCAGTTGCTAGTTTTCTATGCAACAGAAACATATGGAGAAATTCAACCACATATGTTGTATAATTGACTGTAGAAATAAAAAAAAAATACAGATGTACTAATCTCCATATTCATTGTAACTATCTTGGATATACACCCAGTAAAATATTTGTAATCCAATGAAGCAAACCCAAGATTTACCCATCAGCTGAAGTACAGTGGGATTGCCACCTCAAGCAATCTCAAGTGCTTGTACGGTACCTGCCTAAATATTTTATCTCCATATATATATTTATAAAACACATAGATATGCGTTCGTATATATATATATATTGTATTATTTATATATATATAT
>NC_068981.1:106145937-106152025 GCF_001194135.2 Octopus bimaculoides
ATATATATATATATATATATATATATATATGTATGTATGTATGTATGTATGTATGTATGTATGTACGTATCTTTTCTATTCTGTAGTAGTAGTAGTAGGAAGGGAGAGAAAAAGAGGAAAGTAAAGGGAGACAAAAGAGATTAAAATAAAAAGAAGAATGCTGGTAAGAGGAGAAAAAATCTCACTCATACACACACACTAACACATGCATACATATAGTAATGTGGGTAAAAGAAGGATTTGAAAAGACATTAATGTAATGTTGGATTCCTAGGGATGGTGGGGGTTTGTCCTTTTTAGACATGTTAATCTTTCTTTGTTTCTCTTTGGAAGAGAGTGAGAGAGAGAGAGAGAGAGAGAAGTATAAAGAAATAGATTTAGAGAGAAAGAGAGGAGTACTAATGGCAACGGCATCATTGACATAGATTATGCTTATGAATGGGTGGAGAGAAGTTGAGAGGTATATGCAATGGATAAGCTTCAGGAGTGACAAAGCAGTTATGTTCATCTAATTATCTATTATACATAATTTTATGGCAGGAAGATCCCCATGTTGCTAATATCTAGCTCAAGCTTATCCAAATTTCTGGACATAAAAATTAACCATTAATTCTGTCTTCCAATGACTGAGCTGAATGCCTCATCTTGTCACTATTCTTGATGATGATGTTTAGTTCCATAGGCAGTAAGATCAAATTTGTTTCAACAATGATCATCATATCTTTGTTTCAGACATGGTATATCTAGGACTACATTATCCAGTGGCTTACTATGATTTAAGAGAGATTTAGCTTCTGTTTCTAGCAAGCTCAGTGATGTAAAGTTTCCCATGTTGGTTCATTGATCATGTTATTGATGTTGTTGTTATTTGTGCAGCTGTGATTTTTAACTATAAGGCACCATACAATATTTTCTTTGTATATAAGGCAGCGAACTGGCAGAAATGTTAGCACACTGGGTGAAATGCTTGGCGGTATTTTGTCTGCTGCTATGTTCTGAGTTCAAATTCTGCTGAGGTCGACTTTGCCTTTCATCCTTTCGGGGTCAATTAAATAAGTACCAGTTATGCACTGGAGGTTGATCTAATCAGCTTAATCCCTTTGTCTGTCCTTGTTTGTCTTCTCTATGTTTAGCTCCTTGTGGGCAATAAAGAAATAAATATTTTCTTTATATCTCTGCTATTAAAGGACATTTTGTTTCAGCAAAGCCAGTGAAGAGGAGAGCAACAGAAACCAAATCACTACAATATCACAAGAGATATATCAAGATTTAAAGACATCCCCCTCAGTTCTATAAGATTTTATGCCTCAAAACTAGAAACTTTCTCATGTTGCTCCTTTTTGACATCAAATAAAAGTATGTGCAAGTAAAAGAATTCAACTCATTTCTATGACATACTTTTTTCAGTAATAAGCAATGGTTGAAATATGGAAATAAAACCCATCGAAAACAATGAGTTTCTAAATTGATAAACACATTTCTAGCTAACATTTTCATCAAATTCATTAATGTAACATCATCATCAACATTGCCCTTTAATGCTTGTTTTCCATGCTGGCATGGGTTGGACAGTTTGATAGAAGCTGAAGCTAGAGGATTGTGCCAAGCTCTATCCAATGCCTGCTTTCACAAGGTTTCTATGGCTAGATGCCCTTCCTAACACCAACCACTTTACAGAGTGAGCAGGATGTTTCTCAGATGACAATAGTATCAGTTAGACCACCAAGTAACTTGTATGACAAATGTCCCTCATTTGAAGGAGTGTCGTGTCGAGGGAGGTGGCTGTATACCAGGTGATGAGAGGTTAAAGTATGACAAAGGGACAGAAACAAATGCCTAAATAATATATGAAGACTAATTCTTGCAGGTGATTATTGTAGTCAGTTGTACACACTGATTTCAGCAATTATTGGAGTTTAAAATCAAACTGGATGGATAAAAGTAAAATAAGGAACTGCATTATTTAGTCTGGAGTTCTCCAACCTCAGAAATATTCCACAGCTAATAATGGCCATAAGGCCATAAATTTGTAGATAAGATATATTGCCTGGAGAACCAACCCTAGTATAAGACTATTACTTATTTTTATTAACTTAAACTGTAAGAAACAAAATTGATCTTTGCAAGATTTGAACTCAGAGTAAAGAATAATTGAAATAGTGTAAATCAATTAGTGTGACTGTTTTAGCTCCACCAAGTCACTATTAATAATAATTTCTTATAAGCAAAATAAAGCCATACATTTAAGGAAGGAGATACAGTTGAATGAAGCAATGTATTCATATAACCAACGTTTATTTACACTGGAAAGCTGAATGACAAAAATCAACCAAAGCAGAGTTTGAGCTCAAAATGTACTGAGAATTAATACTATAATGCCTTTTTAATGTACCGTTTAACAGTTTCTGCCACCCCATAACTTTTAGTTCTTCTTATCATATTATAATTACAACTAATTTGGCAGTTATTCTGTAATCAGGAAACAAGTCATATGCAGAGAAGTATTTATTGGTTGTTTATCAGTCTTACCTTACTGATAGTTGTAGTACCATTTTTATGATCTTTTGACTTTCATTTTCGATATTTTCTACTTTGCCTTAGTGAAAACTAACCCATATTCAGTTTTATTAATAGCTTTCAAGATACACATTTCCCTCTCTAGCCAATGATATCCTTTATCAAGGTCATAAATTTATCTCTGCAGCCAGCTGAGATCTTTTTCCATCTAATAGTTACTGTTTGTTTTACTAATAGTTGTTGGGGCTATTTCATGTTGTAACAAGTTTGATAGATGCAAAGGCAGCTAAATCAGAAAATAAATTTTCATTATTAATGATGTTGATTATTGCAATTATACAGTCAATGTAAATATTATGCCAAAGCCAAGAAAATAACATAAAGAAACAAGATTGAGTAATTTTCAAAATTTATTCATGATATCTGATTTGTATTTGAGTGAGAAGTTAATTATTCCAGAAGACAAAAAAAAAAGAAAAAAAAGAAGAAATATTTTTTTATTTTGTAATGAAAGAAAGAAAGAGAACAGTCTACAGAGTAAAATGTAAGTTCCTGACAAACCGAGTCTGAAACTTGGCTTCATAACTAGTTATTTCATTTCACTCATAGAAAAGATGGGAACATCACAATAACCCAAAAGAGAGATTGAGGTATTTCATTATCTTTTACTTGTTTCAATCATTAGACTGCAGCCATGCTGGGGCATTACATTGAAGAATTTTAGTGGAATGAACCAACTCCAGGACTTATTTTTCTTTTTGTAAGCCTAGTACTTATTCTATCAGTCTCTTTTGCCAAATCACTAAGTTATTGGGACATAAACACACCAACACTGGTTGTCAAGTGGTGGTGGGGGACAAACATGCATACAAAGACACACACACACATACATAAATGTGCATGTATATATATATATATATATATATATATATATATATATATATATATATATATATATATATATATGTATGCCAGCATGGAAAGCGGATGTTAAACAATGATGATGATGATGATGATATATAAATATATATATATGTGGTCTGTTGCCATAGTAATGAAGCTAAAGTATGCAGAGTGAAGCCACTTGACACAGATTGACCTTGAACTCTACTGTGCATGTGTACTAAGTTTTAACATTCTAGCTCACTTCTGCTGTTTACAGCAGTGCTTGGAAGGAATGTGTGTAGCATGAGATCGTCACATTGACCATGACAGAGAAAGTTGAGCAGAGAATCTGCAATTAAATTTTGCCAAAAGCTTGATGATAACTGCTCAGAGGCCTATACAAAGTTTTCATCATTCTCGACACAATCAAGGAGATCTTGTGCAATTGAAACCTGATTGTCTTTTTGGTCAGCTCAAAGCAGTTTTGGCATGAATTTGGCAGACATGTGTCTCATACCCAAATCTTCAGTGATAATTGACTGAACTGAACTGTAACTAATCTGCACATTTAACTCATGGATGGTGATTTGACGATTTCCCCCAACAGCTGCACATACATCTGCAATGTTTTTCTCAGTTCTGCTGGTTGCAGATCTTCCAGAACATTCATCACTATTGACATTTTTTCAGCCATCTTCGTAACGTTTGAACCACTTGTACACTTGTGTGCAGCTCATACACTTTCTACAACTTTACGTAGGCCTCAGAGCAGGTATCGCCATGACAATTTTCTCTATCATGGTCAATACAATGATCACACACTACACACGTTCTTTCCAAGCACTGCTGTAAACAGCAGGAATGAGTTAGAACAGTAAAACTTAGTGTAGATGCACAGCAGATTCCAGGGTCAATCTGAGCCAAGCTGCTTCACTCTGCGTGCTTTAGCTTTGTTACTATGGCAACAGTCCGAATACTTATTGATCAGACCTCGTGTATGTCAGGCTTCTTTCAGTTTCTGTCCACCAAACAGGCTTAGAAGGCCTTGGTTGGCCCAGGGCTAACTCAGAATGTAAAGCATCAGAAGAAACACAGAAAGGTATTTTGTCTGATGCAATAACAATTCTGTTTGCTTGCTGAACTAAATAATGCCAATGAAACAGTCTAATTTTATATTTTGGAATAAATTGGCAGTTTTTGATTTTTCTTCAGAAAGAAAAGGTTTGAGTTCTTCTCTAAGTAAAAGAGCCGGTATTTACTTCCTTACAAACATACTATGGTATGATGTTTATCTAAACAGCTGATTCATCATACAATTATGAAAGAGGCATTACTATAGGATTGTTTTATCATTTAGTCAAGGAAAGAAGAGGTGGAAGGGGAGTAGCAGCAGCAGTGCTCATGACCTTTATAGGCTCTCCCAGACTGGTGAGACCAATGCTGTTGATGTTCAAGCTGAACTTGTGTAAGTTGATACAAATAGGAAAAATGTGAGCCAGGAAGGAAAACAGGAGATGAAGGATTGAAAAAGTGTGTGTGCGTGGGGGGGGGGGCAAGGTAAGATGCAATAAGAATAACCAGAGGAAGGGAGGTGATATTGGGTACAGTTTGCTAGTTCTACTAAAGGAGTAGAGGCTAGAGTGGTAGGTAAGTGTAAGGAAAGCTACATCTGACTTATACATGATAAGACACTTATTCCACATTTCATACCCCACTCAATTTTTAATTAATTTAGAGTCCTGAGTTGTCTTCTTTGCTTTTCTTTAATTATTCATTAAAGCTAATAATTTTTTCTTTTTATTATGAGTCTTAATTTTATTTCATTAAAATAAAGATTTTGGCTCACGAGATTAAGTATGTCAGTTTTCACTTAAGTAGAGACTCATACAGAATGTTATGCCCAATCAACAGCAGATTACTTACAACAAATTCAGCTTGCAAACACAACAACCGGCTTGGATAGGAGCAGTGAGAATTAAAAATATAATAAATAACCAGAATGATAAAACTAGGGAATGCTAATTACTGTCATGTTGTCTTTGTATTTAAGGCGGATATTAGTCTCTCATCTAACTAAAGTTGATTATAAACGTTGCAGGAACAAGTTTCAATAATAAAAGTAATAATAATAGTAATCCTTTCTACTTTAGGCACTAGGACTGAAATAATGGGAGAAGAGGCTAATCTATTATATCAACCCCAAAAGGATAAAACACAAAGTCAAAGTCAGCAAAATTTGAACTCAGAAAGTAAAGATGAACAAAATGCTGCTGAGCATTTTGTCTGGCATGCTAACAGTTCCGCCAGTTTACTGCCTTAATAATAAAAATGATTTCAAATTTTGGCACAAGGCCAGTAATTTCAGGGGTGAGGATAAGCTGATTACATTGACCTCCATACTCAACTGATTTTATCTGTTCCTTTATTGTCCAAAGAGGGCTAAACATACAGGGGACAAACAAGGACATACAAAGGAATTAAGTCGATTACATCAACCCCAGTGTGTAACTAGTCCTTATTTTATCAACCCCAAAAGGATCAAAGGCAAACTAGACGTTATAGGTGGAATTTGAAATCAGAGTACAAAGGTAGATGAAAAAATGTTAAGCATTTTGCTTGGCATACTAACAATTCTACCACAATATATATATATATATATATATATATATATATATATATATATATA
>NC_068981.1:106153046-106154032 GCF_001194135.2 Octopus bimaculoides
TTACCTCGTCTTCCTTCCACCGCACGAGCATGTCCTGTGGTATCCTGCCCTCACGCCTGGCCCGACCCAAAGAATGCTAGAAATAGCAGCTGCCTCTCCCTCACCTGGAAGATCGCCTTGCAAGGCTTCACATCGCAATGACCCCACTCGAAAACAGACACAAAATCCCAATCGTGGCTCCCTCTGCCCCTCTTCCTCTTCCGGTCAGCTCCCAGTTCTGGTCAACGGTCAGCTCCCCAGTCGCTGACGTCATACGACAGTCTTAAGTTCATGCATATCCATTAATCGTCACATTTTATTTATTTTATTCAAGCTTATCATTTTGTTAATTCATTCTCTCTAAATTTGTTTAAATTTGGCTGACCATAGTATACAAGTGCAGAAGATGCTCTCATCTAAACTTGCTGGCTCATGGTACGCCTGCCCTCCCACCCCCTCCACCTGTACTGGAAGTTCCTGTCCTCTGTCATCCTTTATTGTCTCCCATGAACACTTCTAAAGGCCTAACGCCATCCCCATCCCTACCTAGGGTTTATCGATCATAGTGCATAAAAATGGTGTCGTGTATGCAGGTTGCAGGCTATTGTTTGTTTATGAATTCTGCCAAATGCAAGCTTTCTTTTCAGGTACATGACACTGCTGTCTCTCATCCCAGGGTCTCACAGGCCCACACCTCCCACACCCTCAGAGTTGGCACACTGAACGTCGGCACACTGAACGTCGGCACACTGAATGTCGGCACACTGAAAGGTAGGTCGATCTGTAGAAAAGGCGTAGGTAGAAACTCCATAAGATGTACCCAGTGTAAGCTATAAGAGGTGCAGCAATATCAAAGGAAGGCTAACTAGCAAGATAGCTTTTGTATGTGACAGATGCTCAGGAGCAATAAACACTGAAAATGTGCAGAAAACAACCTTTGCCACACTCCAGAGAGAAAAACTAGAAGTAGTTGATAGCTTCCGCTACCTAGATGACCAAGTTTGTAG
>NC_068981.1:106154516-106155726 GCF_001194135.2 Octopus bimaculoides
CCTAAGCAAAGACAAATACAGTTGTACTATTGGAAGCTATAGGGTCACCCGAACATAACAGATGAGCATTATTTGTAATTCAACAGTACAACAGTGTAAGACTATCCTTTCAGATATACTTACATTGTGATTTCTGCAATGTGGTGCATAAATTGTCAAGTAAATGAGATGCATCTTTGCCTCCACTGATTCACTTGCAAAGTGTTGAGTAAAATAATTTCGTTGCCGACCTCCTTTCAGTCTTTTTATTATCACTGGGTCACACATAGTCCCCAGTTGGTAACATTGATTTCAAGGCCTTCCCAGATGAGTGACTGCTTGTTCTAAGACATTTATTGATTGCAAATTTTTTCTGCCCAGTTACCCATCGGTATAGTGGTCATTTGCAAACTCCAGAGGCGACACTTTCATTTCCCTTTACTCCAAACGTCACACGTTGTTATTTCAATTGGCTCATGCCCTTCCAATTGCTATAGATCTGTAATGCATCTTACAGCTATGCCTGTCACCTGTATGGTGAGGAATCCTACATTGGGGAGTAGTAACAATGAGGCTAGGGTAGCTGACTGATTATCATGATCATTCGTCTTTTAGCTTCCTGTAGCTTTGCTCTCTTTTACAAACCCAGTGAAGATACATATAGTTCCTATTTCAAAGAAATTCAAATAATACATATAAGACCCAAGTTAAAAAGATTCCCAACAATTCAACTTTTCAGGTTGACATTAGCACACCCACCCCCAATAGGGGCCTTAACGCCCACATTTTTCAGCTCTATGAGCTTCATTTTCAGGAGCAAAATTCTTTTTACAGGGTCCATAACATTAGAATTTTGGAATGTGCGCATAAATATCAGTAGTATGGGATACATGTGTCATGATTAGAATTTTTTTAGGGTGTAAAGAAGGAAAGAACCCTCAAATGCAATTTTGATGAAATTCGAATCATAGGGATAAAGAAGATGATGTCACACATTATCGAGGCTACCATTCTTTCTGGATGTGGAAAAGGTGATGACGTCTTTATTCCAAGAATTCCTCTTACTCCATCAGGAGCAGACATTCCTTTTACATCCAGAAGACTGCAATTCCCCCTTCGTGTCACTTTTGCTATGTCCATTAACAAATCTCAGGGTCAAACCCTCTCTGTGGCTGGTCTTCTCTTGGAAGAGCCCTGCTTCTCACATGGACAACTGTATGTTGGCTGCTCA
>NC_068981.1:106155869-106159143 GCF_001194135.2 Octopus bimaculoides
ATATCTATATATATAAAGATGAGAATGTGTGTCTGTGTGAATCCCTAAAACTCGAGAACTACACAACCAATTTCATTCCAAATTTACACATGCCTTAATTAGGGTCCATGTAGTGTCTTAGGCCAAAAAATTTAAAAAACTTCTTGCATAGTTCGAGCCCACACCAATAACATATCTCCTCCACTATTTCACGTGTCAAAAGTGAAACAATAACATCACTCTACTGTAATGTCAGATACATTCACTTTAATACTGAAACTATTCCACTATTTCAGTATTACGTGTCAAAAGTGAAACAATAACATGTCGCTACTGTAATGTCAGATACTTTCACTTAAATACTTTCAATTTCATACTGAAACTATTAAAGTGAAACTATACTCTCACATATATACAGGCATACTATAAGACCCAAGTTAAAAACATTTCCAACAATTCAACTTTTCTGGCTGACATTAACACACTCACTCCCAATAGGGGCCTTCATTCCCACATTTTAGAGCTCCATGAGCTCCATTTTTCAGAAGCAAAATCCTTTTTAAAGGTTATAGAAGACTGGAATTTTGGAATATGCACATAAAGATCAATAGTATAGGATACATGTGTCATGATTAGAATTTTTTTAGGGTGTGTAAAGAGAGAAAGAACCCTCATGTGCAATTTTGATGAAATTTGAATCATAGGTATTCCAGTTCCTTAAAGAAAATTTAACAGAAAAGTCTCATTCTTCAATTTGTATGTAACATGGGCAACGCTGGGTATCTCTGCTAGTATATAATACATGTATGTATGGATGCCTAACATATATGGAATAATTTTATGTTGCCAGAGATATTTACACCTTTTTATCTTTAACACAGAAGTTGTATATTTGTTGTAAGTTTGCAAGACTGAATGTAAAGAGCTTCTTAAAATTTTAATTTTAAATGGTTTTGATACATTTAACAGTAAAGGGTTTTGTGATGAAACTTCCTACACTGATATATAACAAACATCCTAAACAAAGGTGTATTATGGTCCAATAGTTTCATTGATGCTACTTCTATGAATATTTTAAAGATATAGTCAAAAGAAAATTACATTTGTACATAATTTATGTCATATTTCTACAGCAGAAATGTAACTTCCTACAAATACCCATAATGACTTTGGTGGTAATCAATATTCATCAAATTAACCCTCCCCTACTCTTCTCTCTCTCTCTTTCTCTTTTTCATGCATGCTTGCTCTCCCTCTCTCTCTCTCTCTCTCTCTCTCTCTCTCTCTCTCATATGCACACAGTTCCTCTCTCTCTCTCTCTCTCACTCTCTCATACGCACACAGTTCCTCTCTCTCACTCATACATACACACTCTCTCCTCTCCCCCTCCCCCTCTCTTTCTCTTTCTCTTTTCATTTGCAATCAGATCCAACTCTTTCCATGTGTCTGCAAAATAAATGTCATTTTCTGTTCAAATAGGTTTTTCTAATCATTTATTCTTTGCAACAATCTGATGATTTTTAGGTTGTAAATGTGCTTCTTAACATATCTAAAACATTCTAGGAAACAGCATAATTCTGAATGCACATGGTAGTAAATATTGCAGTAATTCTCTTCCACAATTAATTGATTTGCCATTCCAGTTTGCTGTTGATATTGCACAGGAAAGTAAGACAGCTTTCACCTCTTCGCTGTTCTCTTTATTCAGTTTTCAAAGTTGTACTCATTCCACACACCAGTTCAAGAACAAATAGCTATCATTAACTGGTCTCTGACAGTCTGGTGTTTCATTCTCTAAGAAAACTGCATTTACAGTTTTTTTCCACACTGTATCAATAGCCTGTATAATATTCCATATAGAAAATGTATTTGTTGCTCAATGGTAATATTTTACAAAATTGCATTATTTCCATTATTATCTTTGAAAAATATATATTACAGTATGGCTATGTGGTTAAGAAGTTAACTTCCCAACCACATGCTTGTAGGATCAGTCTCACTGCAGTACATCTTAAACATGTGTCTCATCTACAAGCCCATTATAGCACTGAGCCAGCCAAAGCCTTGTGAGTAGATTTGGGAGAGACGCTAGAAACATCTACTTTATTGTTCAGGTTTCAGTTTCATAGAGAAGAATGCTCTCTACTCATGCCTTGAAGAAGGCCAACCTTATTGAGTTTGAAATACTTGATTGCCAGATGTTGCTAACTAAGTCTTTGTGTTCTTCCTTTGTCAGTGAGGGAAAATGTAATTTTATGTGTGTATGTGTTGGTATGGCTGTGTGGTGAGAATAGGTGCAGGTGTGGCTGTGTGATAAGAAGTTAACTTCCCAACTACATGGTTCTGAGTTCAGTCCCACTGTGTGGCTCCTTGGGCAAGTACCTTCTACTGTAGCCCTGCACTGGCCAAAGCTTTGTAAGTGGATTTGGTATCAATAGATAGAAAGTGAAAGAAGCCCATCGTATGTGTGTGTGTGTGTGTGTGTGTGTGTGTGTGTGTGTGTGTGTGTGTTTTGTGTCTGTGTTTGTCCCCCACTACTGCTTGGAAACTGGTGATGATTTGTTTATGTCCCCATAATTTAGCAGTTTAGCAAAAGAGGCCAACAAAATAAGTAGCAGGCTTAAGAATAAGTACTGGACTTAATTCATTCAACTAAAAATTCTTCAACGTGGTGGGTCAGCATGGATGCAGTCTAATGACTGAAACAAGTAAAGGATAAAAGATGTGTGTGTGTGTGTATAAAAGGACGCCCTTCAGTTATGAAGGACCATGTGATTGCACCTAGAAAGTTCCCATCCAAGGCACAAGTCTGGGCGAGATTGTTTGTGGAAGACCAGCAGTCACCCATGCATACCAGCGTCCCCTTTCCACACAACCAGTGTTATCCAAAGTAAAGGTAAAGTGATGTCGCAACTCATTTCTACAGCTGAGTGAACTGGAACAATGTGAAATAAAGTGTCTTGCTCAAGAACACAACACACACAGCCCAGTCCAGGAATCAAACTCGCTACCTCATGATTGTGAGCCTGACACTCTAACCACTGATATATATATATATATATATATATATATATATATGAAGTAGAATAGACTTCACAAACTCCATGTTTCATGTAACTGATCATCAGATAGTCATGTATATTTTAGAACAATGCAGTGGTTTATAAGCATTTATAAGTATTCATGATCACTAACTCATTGGGTAAACATATAAAGCTGATTGAGCACAATTACTTTTCAGAATATTGTAATGGAAATCTGTTGGATGAAAGCAATCAAAGGTAAAGGAAAAATA
>NC_068981.1:106159608-106161626 GCF_001194135.2 Octopus bimaculoides
ATATATATATATATATATACAGGGTGCAATGGATAAATTGTTGCCATATTATATTTTCAATTTTGTACATGCACATTGGTTGTCTTTGATTTTGTTGACTAGACAGTATAGTAGAGTCAGTTGGGCACTGTCTGTGAGAAAACAGCACCATGATGCAATTCACTCTGCCAGAAATTTAGAAATAACATGCTGTACAGCTCCAATATAAATATTTCAGAGTGTTTGGGTGTCAATCTGATGACAGTGCAATCTGAGGACATGTACCGAGAGTGATAAAGATCAAATATCCAGTCAACATCATGGTGTTTGGAGTGATCACTAGTGATGGTGACTTTATGTCTCCATGCATCTTCTCACATGGCCTCAAGATGGAGGCCTACAATTAAGTGCCTGGAAGAGGGCGGCTGCTGGAAGACCCTATGCCTGGCAACAGGACTCTGCACCATGTCACACAAGCAGGAGAATCCAGTCATGGCTGTCAAACAATTTCTGCGACCACATCACCCCTAACATCTGGCCACCTAACTTCCCAGACTGCAACCCTCTTGATTATTATGTGTAGGGCACAATTGAGTGAGAGACCAACAAAACTCCTTGTAACACCAAAAATGAACTGAAGGCAAAGATTATGGCAGCATTCACCAACTTAAACAAGGAGACAATCCAGAAGAGTTGCAGGAGATTCCAAAGTCATCTGGAGGCTGCGGTTGAAGCCAATGGCGATTTTATTAAATAAATTTACTCTTCAGTATTTCAAGATATTTTTATGTAATTTTGGTAAACATATCTGTTGAAATGAGATGTCGGTGTTATTTTCATGTTTGAGTAATTTAGATGACAATTTATGCACTGCACCCTATATACTAGCAGCTAAGCCCGGTTTCACTCAGTCGGTTTGGATGATGTGGCTGTAAAACCTGCTGTGTAAGCATTCGACTTGTTTGGGCATGCTTACATTAAAAAACAATTTTAGAATGACTTTTTCTGTCAAAACACTAAAAATAACTGACCAACAGAAAAAAAACCCAACCAAGATTCAACCAAATCAAAAAATAAACCCAAGTAGTAAGCGAACAAAGGTGAACCATCCTATTTCCATTGCGCACGCACACGCACACACTCACACACAGATTCACATACCCCCCCCCCCTTTAGATACACACACATATATTCACACAGAGTTGAAACACTGTTTGATTTATTTTTTCAGCGCACACTACCAAGTATGACATCACCCCTTCCTTCCTTATTCATCTAATACCTCTTCCTTTCTTATTCATAAGCACAAGAGTATTATTATAGATTATCTCGGTAATCATGGGAGCTATGAAAAAAATATGACATCACCCTTTCCTCCCTTATTCATCTATCACCCCTTCCTTTCTCATTCATAAACACAATAACATTCTCCCACTGCTCTAGGGACCAATTCTGTAAGTTTTTACTCCACTCTAAATGCTTTGCAATGTTTGTTTTTGAAAGTAGTGGTTTTTCTGATTGCAGCCCTCTTGTGAAATTCGGCTTTATGCAGCTCTCAGCAAACAGTTTTTGTGGAAACTGGGTTCTCGAGGTGGTCATTAAGCTGTACTTTTGTGATCCTTTCTAACAATTTGCATATGAGTCTGACAGTCCCTATCTAATAGTTTTGGTTTTCTCCCAGAGTTTTGTTTCAACGAGGAGGTTTTTCCCTCTTTCTCAAAGGCTGTCATTACTTTTGAGACAGTACTTCTTGATACACCAAACATTTCGGCTGTTTTTGTTACGCTAGCACCTGCCATATGAGCACTAACAATTTGACCTCTTTGAAAGTTCAATAGATCTGTCATTTTAATGAATGTTAATTACCTTTTTCTGATGCAATCTGAAAAGAAACAGCAATTTTAGCAAAACATTAAGCAACACTAATAATAAATAAAAAAAAACATAAAAATGAACAAGCTTTTGACAGCTTTATAGATATTTCAAAATTATGATGCTATGATGCTAGGTGTTTCCATTATTTTGTCCAATACCTGTAT
>NC_068981.1:106161677-106166177 GCF_001194135.2 Octopus bimaculoides
TATATATATATATATATATATATATAATTAATATATAAAAAAAGAGTTTGTATGTTCCTTATGGATTCAAAAACTGAGTTGCTGATTTTGATGTATGAGGTATCAAAAGATTCAGTAGTCTTTCGACTATCAATTAAACTTTATTTTCATTTACATTTTTGCATTACAAAAATTTCATATTACATTCTTTCTATAAGTCACCTACTGTAATTGACATTTTATACCACGAAGATGATGACAACGTCATATTTTCTATATGAGTGTGTATGTGTCTATCAGCGTGGGTGTGTGTGCGTGTTTGTTATGTACGTTAGTCCAATGACTGACAAGTATATGTGTGTATGTGAGGGTGTATGTGTCTGTCAATATACATATATTTTTGTGACATCTCTCACACACACATCTAAAGACAGAGATAGACACAGAGACAGACAGAGATAAGCCTGAGGTGTGCATGAATGTATGTTCATGTGTGTCTGTCTTAGTATATGTATGTGACTGTACCACCCAACAGTGAAATGTGCCAGTTTTGAAAGAGTTTAGTTTAGTTGCAGCCTGATGTTGAATGAACAACAGCATTCACTTTGAAGTGCCACTGTTTTGATTTTCCTTCCCATCATGGAGAATTCTGGTTTAAACAGCATTAACTCATATGCTGAAAAATTATTCTGGTTTTTATAACCAGCATGAAGATTTGACTGATTTGTCAGCACTCACAATACTTGCAAATATATCTGAAAAAAATGTCATTCTGGTATAACAAATTTGGAAACTTGGTGAAGGAGAAAGCTTTAGCAGCTCTTTCAATATAATTACAGAAATGTTATTCCAGTCTGTATAACCAGTTTGAAGATAATGCTATGCTGCTTTATCAGTGTGAGTATTCGCTACTGTGCAGCCTATTTATTGCATTAGTATTTATTCTACAGCATATACCCTTACATATTTAAAGTATGTAACAAGTGATGTCAAATTGGTTTATGTCTTGCTACAACAAATGCTTTAAATTCATTCACATTCACAACAGCAAACATATTCCTTTATATACACTTTGTTTAGCATTCGTTTAAAAATTGTAAAATAATTAAATAATTTTGTATGAAAAATTGAATTATGCCTTCTGAATATTTTTGGAGCTTCACTTTCTTCACCATCACATTCAATCCTGAATTTTATAACATTTAGTACATGTTCCAGATAAATGTTGACTTTCTGTACTCTGTTACATTGGTGATGCATAGTAATTTTCGCTAAATTGGTGACTTTCCAACTCTGTAATATTTCTTTTGAAAATGTTACCTAAAAAAAGTTTTTATACCATAACTATGCTACAGAAAGTCTGTTTTGCACCTATAATGACTACATTTCGTTTCACTTGAACTTTGTGTGTGTACATTTTGCTGTTTACAATATTATCAACTCTATGAATGTTTGTATGTCTCTGAGTGTGTGTGTGTTTCTGTGTTTGTTATGTTTATAGTAAAGGACATTTTACATCATTTTAATGAGCCCACATCTAATGGAGTAGCCATCCTTATGGTGGGTGATCCCCATGAAAATCCTGATATTCTCATTTGTGCTTGAGATAACAACCTTAAACATGTTTCAGAAACTCATCCCTCTTATGATGCTCTCCAGTATTCTCTTATTTTGAGGAATGGACAAGATGGGTATCATTTCAATATTCCACAGATTGAACCTGTAACAGGAGAGCCAATTACAAACAAAAAGGTCACATCAAATGACTTCTGTTCTTACCAACTGATGTTAAGACCAGAATGATCAAATAAAATTACACATGTATTGTGATCTGTTTCAGCAATACCTGGTTTATATGTATGCTAAAGTTGAGAGTCAGTGTCTCCTCTACATTCATAACAATCAAAAAAGTGAAGGGCTAAAAATTATGTTCTTCTCCAAGATACTCTGAGGACAGATGGTGATACTTAAAACATGGGGCAACGTATAATCGTCCCATCATCATTCACAGGTGGTCCTTGATATATGCACAAACATACACAAGATGCTACAACACATGTCAGGACATATGGAAAATCAGATCTTTTTGTTACTTTCACCTGCAATCCTAAATGGAAAGAAATAAAATCTAACCTTCTTCCAGTGTTGCATCTTCTGGTATTGCAGCTACCCTCCTCAATGGGGGAAGAACTGCTCATTCCATGTTCAAGCTCCCTCTAAACCTTTCAATGAAAGAATCTCAAATGTGCAACATTTCCCAAAACTCTGCAATAGCAACAGTTCTCCAATAAACTTGCCTCACTGTTTGGGATGAGTGTGCTGTTACATTGTGGAGCTTCGGAGGTACTTGACCGTACCCTCCAAGACATAATAAACAATAGCACACTCATAGGAGGAGTAACAGTTCTTCTTGCAGATTTTCAAATGTTGCCAGTTATCTCCAAAGGATCAAAAGCTGGTGAAGTCAATGCATACTTCAAAAAATCATACCTTTGGAGACGTGAAAAAACTTCATCTTACAAGTAACATCAGAGTATTTCTACAAGGTGATCATTTGAGCTTCTTGAGATTGGTAAGAGATATTAACATTCAACTCAAGACTTCAGCCACATAAAATTACATGCAGTCAAATGATACTTAGGGATCTTATGGATAAAGTATTTCTTAATTTATCTGTCAATTACACTGATGTAAACTGGCTGTGTGAAAGAGCTATACTAGCTCCAACTAATGAAATGATTGATAAACTCAGTCATGAACTTCTTCAAAATTTAAGAGATACATTACAAATGACTTTTCGATCAATTGACAACAGTCAATCAAGATTAGGTTGTTCATTACCCTGTTGAATTTCTGAATACACTTAAACCCACTGGGATGCTACTGCATAACGATACTAAAACTGGGTGCTCTCATTATGTTGCTTAGGAATCTTGACCCATCTCACCTGTATAATGAAACTTGCTTAATTGTTACTTCCATGAAGCTCCGTGTCCTTCAGGCAACAATCATAACAGATAGTTACAAAAGAGAAAATGTCTTCATTCCAAAAATTCCTCTCATACCTACAGATGTTCCATTTGAATTTAAGATGCTTCAGTTTCCAGTCAAACTAAATTTTTGTATTTCAATTAACAAATCTCATGGTCAATTCCTCAAGGTAGTTGCACTTGATCTCTCTACTACATGCTTTTCTCATGGCCAGCTCTATGTTGCTTGTTCACAAGTTGGAAGCAACAACAATTTATTCATTTCAACACCAACAAAAAATTACACAATGAGTATTGTTTCTCCTGAAGTGCTTCAAAATTGACAGATATTCAGTTCAAAATTCTATTATTACAGTTTGGATATGTTCTAATAAAATATAGATATCTTGAAATAATTATGAGAATACATCTTTATATTTATTGTTTTGTTTATTAATCTGAATAAGAACAGCAGTAACCCAGGCAATGCTGAGTCATTCAGCTAGTATACATACATATACATAAATACGTACATATACATAAATACATACATAAATACATACATACATACATACATAAATACATACATATGTGTGTGTGTGTATGTATATATATAAGAGACCGAAGCCGCTATATTTATATAAAAAGGAATACCAAAAAGAGGACAAGAACATAAAACATCCAGACAGACAATACAAAAAATCAAGGACGGGTCATTTGGAGTTTTCTTTCTTCAGTCGAGTTCCAGATTATCTTTGTAATTTTAGCTGGAGCAATCTCGAGTATAACCAGCCGAAATTGCAAAGATAATCTGGAACTCGACTGAAGAAAGAAAACTCCGAATGACCAATCCTTGTTTTTTTTGTATCATATCTCTGGATGTTTTGCATTCTTATCCCATTTTTGGTATTCTTTCATATGTGTATACATATATATATATATATATATATATACACACACACACACATAGATGCATACATTATAATAATCATCATCATCAATTAATGTCCATTTTCTATGCTGACATGGATTAGATGGTTAGACAGAAGCTGGTATGTGAGAGAATTGTACCAGATTCCATTGTATGCTTTGGCATAGTTCCTATGGCTGGATGCCCCTCCTAATGCTAACCACTTTACAGCATGTACTGCACCAGCACCAGCAGGGTTGCCAAGTAACTTGCAAGATAAAGACTCCTCAGCTGAAAGAGGAAGTGGTACTGATGGAGGTGGCTTTGTGTTGACATGCCAGTTGAGAGGTTAGAGTATAATAGTAGCATAGAGAAAGGTGTCTTACTATAGAGGAGATACTTGGCTACCCCAATAGGGAGAAGAAGAGAGAGAAATAGGTGGTAGTGGATATTATGTAATATATATGATGGGTGTCTTTCAGTTTTTGTCTGTCAAATTTACTCACAAGGCTTTAGTCAGCCTAAGGATTTACTAGAAGTCACTTGCCCAAGAGGCCACACAACACAACTGAACCTGAAATCATGTGGTTGGAAAGCAAACTTCCACATCTGTGCTCATATATATATATATATATATATATA
>NC_068981.1:106166552-106201504 GCF_001194135.2 Octopus bimaculoides
ATATATATATATATATATATAATATAGTTGTATTTATATATGTAGTTGTGTATGTGTGAGTGTAACTGTTACTGTCTCCTTACCATGACATTACATGATAGTTGTGAATGTCATTGTCATTCAAGTGTTGTTTTTTGTTTCCAATCTTCTATGAAAATCTGTGTGATCATGGGAAAATATTAACTTATTTGAAAACAGGTGGGAAGTAGCTGTAAAAAATCTTCTTTAACAAATTCCATTTGATCCATGCAGGCATGGAAAAGTAGATGTTAAAACAATGATGATAATGATGTAAATATATGTATATAAACACACTCATAGGGATATACATATATACATATATATGGACGATGGGTCACTGGCAGTTAGTAAACCTGCAAAGAAGGAGGCTTGGAAGTGCGACTATGAAAGGCTTTTAAATGTGGAGAATTCATGGGAGAGAGTCTGCCTAGTGTGGATCCAATAGAGGGACCCACAATCCAAATGGATAATAGCATGGTAGACAAAGACACGAAAGAATCGAAGATGGGAAAAGCCCCTAACTTGTCTGAATAACTGCTGAGACGCTTAAAATATCTGATGGTGTGGGTTATGGTCTAGTCACCTATATAGTTAATCATGTTGTACAAGAAGGAGTCATACCCAATGACTGGTGTAGCAGTACCATAGTCAACTGATACAAAGGTAAAGGTGATGCCTTAGATAGAAATAATTACAGAGGTATCAGATTGTTGGATCAGGTGATGAAAGTTACAGAGAGGGTCATAGTCCAATTAATTAGGGACAGGATTAGTCTAAATGTGATGCAGTTTGGGTTTGTACAAGAGAGAAGCATCACTCATGCTATATTTCTGGTAAGGCAGCTGCAGGAGAAGTACCTAGCCAATGACTAACCTCTATACTTGGCTTTTGTTGACATGAAAAAAGCCTTTGACAGGGTCCTCTTATCCCTTATTTGGAGGTCAATGCAGAAACTAGCGATAGATGAGTGGTTGGTAAGAGCTGTACAAGTCATGTACAGGGATGATGTCAGTAAGGTGAGGGTTGACAATGAGTATAGTGATGAATTCACGGTACAAATAGGAGCTCACCAACGATCAGTTCTCAGCCCCCTCTTGTTCATCATTGTCCTCCAGGCAATAACAGAGGAATTTAGGATGGGCTTTCTCTGGGAGCTTCTCTATGCTGATGACCATGTTCTTATTGCTGAATCACTATCAGAACTAGAGAAAATGTTTCAGGTGTGGAAGCAAGGTCTAGAATCGAAGGGCTTTAGAGTTAACCAAGCAAAAACCAAAGCCTTAGTAAGTAGGAAAGCAAACAAATCACAAATCTCCTGCTCAATCTGTAGGAAAGGGATAGGTAGAAATTCCATAAGATGTACCCAGTGTAAGCTTTGGACAAATACGAAGTGCAGCAATATCAGAGGAAGGTTAACTGGGAAAATAGGTTTTGTGTGTGGAAGGTGCACAGGTACAATAAACACTAAAAATGTACAGAAAATAGACCCCGTCGAATGCTAGCAGGGTAAGCTAGAGATAGTTGATAGCTTCTGTTATCAAGGTGACCAAGTCAGTAATGGAGGTGGATGCTCCAAGACTAGCTGCTAGAATAAGAATAGGTTGGGCAAAGTTCAGAGAGCTCCTACCTCTGTTGGCAACAAAGGCCTCTCTCTCAGACTGAAAGGTGGACTGTATGGTCCCTGTGTGCAAACAGCTGGGCAAGGTGGTGAAGCATGATCTTCAAATGCTGGGCCTCATGGAGGCAATAACTAGTGACTGAGACCTTTGGCAATATGCCATGCTTGAATAGACTTGTCAAGCCAAGTAAAATCATTGTTGTGGCTGATGCCAGTGTCACCCAATCGTTACCTGTGCTGGTGACACATAAAAGCACCTCACAGAGGCAATGTGGCTAATGCTGGTTTCATGTGCCTGGAACCCATGCCGGTGGCATATAAAAAGTACCTTTTAAATGTTGGGCCTCACTGAGGCAATGACAAATGACTGAGACTCTTGGCAATATGCCGTGCTTGAGTAGAAAACCCATCAAATCAAGTGAAATTGTAGTCATGGCAGATTCTGGTGTAACATAATTGGCACCCATTACATTTTTGGAGTGGTTGGCGTTAGGAAGGACATCGAGCCATAGATACCATGCCAAATCAAACTGGAGTCTGGTGCAGCCCCTCAGCTTACCAGCCCTAGTCAAACTGTCCAACCCATGCCAGCATTGACAAAAGACATTAAAAGATGATGAAATATATATATATATATATATACACACACACACACACATATATGACCATCCATACACATACACATGCACAAACATGTATGTATGATGCAGTCACATGGCTTGTCAGCTCCTGTCAAACCATCCAACCCATACCAGCATGGAAAACAGATATTAAATGATGCTGCTGCTATTGATGATGATGATATGTATGTGTATGTGCATGTTTGACAAGGATGAATTATTTGTGATAGTTATTCACAACGGTTGTTTCACCATCATTATAAAGATATAGCATCTTTTGGAGTGGTGGGATTCCAACAGCAAATATTGTGGCAAATATAGTATGTGAGCTTATTTTTAGTTAAATATTAACAAACTAAATAAATGTAAACAATCACCAGGAATATATAACAGTAACATAATAAACATGTAGGAAAAGTCTTTATATCAACATAAGCAGTTCAAACTAATATGCATAGGCAAAATAAAATAGTACACTGAACTAGAAAATGCAAAAGCAACAATTACAGCTGGCTGAATAATTAGCATCTTGTTGTATTAGCTGATTGTTTGATTCTTATCAATAGTATATATGTTCAAAATAACAATATCATCTAAGCTGAAACAACTCCCCCATAACACTATATCTTTGCTCTGATTATTTTATTGTTAATAGACTAGCTACTTATATATCATCTCCACCCAAGTCCACCTGGCCTCCTTGTTCTCCTCCTTGCATTACTCCTACTGTAGCCTTACTGCTCCAGCCTCATACTCAGGGTCACCATAGCATTATAGGCTCTTGGGTAAATAATGTACTGGGCCCTATAGTATTTATTTATTGATGGATAGCCACAGCATAAATAGATCAAAACTGGGCTCTTAGACCTGTAAGGCTTACCCACCTGGGCAACTACCCAGTTTATCCAAGCCCTTAGACAGCACTGCTCACACTCATCACTTTTGTGAATCTTGCTATATTAAGCCATCATCCTTCTCGAACACCCTTCCTGCCAGTGTATTTCATGTAAACATTAGGTAACAGAGGGAGAACCTGAACATAGACTACATCAATCTCAACAGTTATAGAGGGAATATGAAACTCTCTTTTCCTGATAAGCCATGCAAACCATCCTTAATAGACTATTATTCTGTATTTCCCAGCATTCTAATTTCTACTTGAAAATCTTGAAAAAAAAAAGACAAAAGTAATCGAGGTCCTGGCATTTTCACACACACACACACACACACACACACACACACACACACACGTGCGTACACGCACACATGTCATGCATTGATGTGTGCATGCACACACACACACACACACACACACATACACACACATACACGTGCATACATGCACACATGTCATGCATGGATGTGTGCATGCATACACACACACACACACACTGAATGGCAAACTCTAACATCAGTGATATTTCTTGCAATCCCTACAAATTACTCAGTGTTCATCAAAATACATATAGCCAGCAAAAAAACTCCTAAACATTTTATTTTATTAATGGTTTAGTGGTATTTTGATCTTGGTCACTTATAGCCAACAATTTTTATCTTACTTTTACATTGCAGAAACACAGTAAGTTTGCATAGATCGTCCTCCTCTGGAATTAAAATTGGGCTTATGAAAATTATAATTATAATCTCCATCCCCTAGAAGGCATAATAAATTTTTGAAACCTATTTTTTAAGAAATAATGTAATGTTCTTCTCAGCAGAACATATGTTATTTAACTGTAAATCGATAATCATAGAAAAGTGAAGTTTACTATTCTCAGCTCAAATACTTCGATGGTCAAATCATTCCATAGTGATATATAATGTCTATCCACAGAGAGGTATGTCTCAGATGATTTAAAATCAGAGTGCTACCTTTCACTCTATGTAATGGTAGAAACTTAAAAACACCAACTTAACACCAGGTATGCCAGTGATTTAATAATATTTGTGCCAAATTTGCATTGAATCTGCTTTTTATTTTTCCTCATTGCATGTAAAAAATAGATTTCACAACCAGCAATAGTGAATGATAAGAAAATATATTTATATATTCAATAGTTTAATGATTTAATCAATATGAATATTGGAATAAATGGCATGTTAGAATCTATGTATACTGTTTGGAGGAAATTTTCTTGTAGGCTACATGTTATATGTTTTGGTAAATATTGAATTTTTTGAAGAGCATGAAAGAAATAGTATTGTTACAATTTACCCCCCCACACACACACACACATACATTTATAGGTCATTGTCATCACTTTTTATGTCCAGTTTTCCATGCTAGCATGGGTTGGACAAGATGTCCTGTTCAGTCAGTTTTTATTGGGGTTGCTGCCTCCTAGATGGGTTAGAGACCATAACTCATTTGCACTTTCTGTTTCTTGAATGTTTTCTATTGCAGGAATGTTATTCTTGTTACCAACCGCTTTACTAAATGTAGTAGATGCAATTCATCATAACAGCAATAACACTAGAGAGGTTGCCATGTTCTCACTAAGTCCTCTCTGCCCCATATTGCCTCTGTTCATTAGCACCAGAATGTTGTTATGCCCTTGACAGGTGAGAGAGAGGGAGAGAGAGAGAGAGAGAGAGAGAGAGAGAATAAGTGATGAAAGAACATGGGTTTAAGAGAATAGTAGAGGGGACCATAAATTAAGAGAACCAGCATGATGGAAGTGAGAGAGTGACAGGAGGATGAGTAAAGGAAGAGAGACAGTGAGACAGCTACATGAAGGTTGTTGATTAGAAGATTCAATAGAAACAGTATGAATGGCATGATAAAGGAAAAAAGAGCGATGGTGAATAAAGTGTTGGAAGAGAGAAAATGGAAGATAGTAATGATGATGTGTGATGGTAAGGAAGTTGGAGTGATGAATGTTAATAATGAGTGACTGTATGCAAGTGTACTAATTAATTTGTATTGATCAAGTGAATTTTCCTTTTTCTCATTGGTATATCTAGTCATTTTATTAATATTATAAAATGTCAGTACTCCTAAATATTTGATATGCCAATGAGAAAAAGTAAGAAAATTTATCAGGTCAACAAAAATAATAATTGTTTGCTGAACTTATCATGACCATGTTAAATCAGTGAGTATTTCACATTACATTTTAATGTGTAAACAACAGTGTCCTTGGTTACAGATTACTGCATTTGTGATGACAAGAGTGACAATAAAGTGTCTATAAAATGGCGTATCTCAAAGGACTTTCTTTCAAGGAGACTGTTTTAATGGTACATTTATAATGCTCCATTTTCTGTATACATTTAAAAGTGAAGTAAAATTGAATGCTTTTCATATATCTGTTTAATATGAACTGACTGGAAGGCAGTGAGGTGGCAAAATGTGTAGTGGTATTTTGTCTGTCTTTATGTTCTGAGTTCAAATTCTACTGTGGCTGACTTTGCTTTTCATCCTTCCAGATTCGATAAAGTAAGTACCAGTTGAGCATTGGGGTTGATTTAATTGACTTACCACCTTCCCCCAAATTTCTGGCCTTGTGCCAAAATTTGAAATTAATATGAACTGACTGATATGATCATGAAAGTTATAATAATCTCTATAAAAGTAGTATATAGCATATCCTCTTCACTTTCCAACGAAATTTTCCATTAGTAA
Source organism: Octopus bimaculoides (assembly GCF_001194135.2). NCBI lineage: Eukaryota > Metazoa > Mollusca > Cephalopoda > Octopoda > Octopodidae > Octopus > Octopus bimaculoides. Next base: position 106,172,437 of record NC_068981.1, read on the forward strand.
CATATCAAAAAAATGTTCAATAATTGTTTATTTCATGGATTTACTGTTAGTTACACGAGCCTGGTAGTAGTTGAGCACTGAGAAGAGAAATTCTTTTAGCTATACATGAAGAGTATTGCCTTCATTTGTTTTTCCCTGTCACATCAGCAATATAATTTATTATCTAACATTCAATGTTAATAGAGGGAATATCAACAACCATCATCATCATCATCGTTTAACGTCCGCTTTCCATGCTAGCATGGGTTGGACGATTTGACTGAGGACTGGTGGACCAGGTGGCTACACCAGGCTCCAATCTGATTTGGCAGAGTTTCTACAGCTGGATGTCCTTCCTAACGCCAACCACTCTGAGAGTGTAGTGGGTGCTTTTACATGCCACCGGCACTAAGGCCAGTCAGGCGGTACTGGCAACGGCCATGCTTGAAATGGTGTATTTTACGTGCCACCTGCACAGGAGCCAGTCCAGCGGTACTGGCAATGTTCTTGCTCAAATGTCTTTTCACGTTCCACTGGCACAAGTGCCAGGAAGGTGATGTTGGTAACGATCACGCTCAAATGATGCTATTTACATGCCACCGGCACGGAAGCCAGACAGCTGGTGCTCTGGCAACGATCACACTCGGATGGTGCTCTTAATGCTCCACTGGTACAGGTGCCATCGTTGGTTCCATTCTATTTTGAAACTGGTCTCTACTTTATCATCGTGGTAAGTAGCTTGCTTACCAACCACATAGTTCCGGGTTCAGTCACATTGCGTAGCATCTTAGGCAAGTGTCTTCTACTATAGCCTCAGGCCGACCAAAGCCATGTGAGTGAATTTGGTAGACGGAAACTGAAAGAAGCCCGGCGTATATATGTATATGTGTTTGTGTGTCTGTGTTTGTCCCAACATCGCTTGACAACCGATGCTGGTGTGTTTACATCCCCGTAACCTAGCGGTTCGGCAAAAGAGACCGATAGAATAAGTACTAGGCTTCCAAAGAATAAGTCCTGGGGTCGATTTGCTCGACTAAAGGCGGTGCTCCAGCATGGCCACAGTCAAAAGACTGAAACAAGTAAAAGAGTAAAAGAGAGAGAGAGAAATTAATTTTAAAGACATGTATTTTGACATTTAGGAGTAACTGAATTTACTAATAAGAGAGGCTAAATTATCAGTTCCCATGTTCCAATACAAAATATATGTTACTTCAGTTCAGTCCCACTGCATAACACCTTGGGCAAGTGTTTCAGAGCAGTGGGCATGTCTGTATCGCTAAGAAGTTTGCTTCACAGCTTATGTAGTTCTGGGTTCAGTCCCACTGCATAGCATACTGAAAGGCTTTTAATCAAATCCTATTTAATTATATCACATGACTGACAAAGCTATCAGATGTTATTACACACTACTGGTCACTGTGAGCTTTGCATCATTTTAGCCTTTGAACGATGCTACTCCCACTGGGTTGGTAAGCTAGCCAACATTCTTACCTGGTTGAAAGTTGGACTGGAGCAGCATGAAGTGAAATGTATTGCTCAAGAACACAATGTGCACCCCACTCTGGAATCAAAACCATGATCTAGCAATCTTGAATGCGACAGTCTAACCACTAGGCCATGTACCTTCACATTCAATTACAGGCACACACGCATGCACACACACACACACACTGAGTTAGAGAGAGAGAGAGAGAGAGAGAGAGAGAGAGAGAGAGGGAGAGAGAGAGAGAGGGAGAGAGAGAGATAGATAGAGAGAGTCTGATTAGTACTCCAGAGCAAAGTTAAACTTGTAATGAGGTGAATTCCCAACTATGGCTATTTGGTTTTACTAACTTTCATGTTCATCATCCACCATGACCACTTTCTGCTAAAATCAGATTAATATTCCTCACTGACTACAAATAATCAAACTGGAAATACAGACATTTGATGTCTGCCCATTTATTTCCCATACAGGTGCAAGGAATAAATACATAAATGTTGAGTTTGAAAGCTAGACAAATTTGTTAAGTGTAAAGTCATAGGTACTATTATAATTCTAACATATAGTGATCATCTATCTTGAGGTGATGATAAATGGTCACTATTGCTGACATAGTGTTAGAAATGAAACTGACCAAAGATAAACGAATCTTTTCATTATTTCTACTAATAACAATGATTTTTAGTTTTAATATTAATGGTCTCTCACACCTGGTGAAATGCTTAGCAGCATTATTTTCTGTCTTTACATTCTAAGTTCAAATTTCACTGGTGTTGACTTTGCTTTTCATCCTTTCAGGGTCAGTAAAATAAGTACCAGTTGAACACTGGGGTTGATTTAATTGACTTAGCCCCTCCCCCAAACCTGCTGGCCTTGTGCCAAAATTTGAAACCAGTATTAATGGTTTTACTAATAATAATGATTTCTGTTAATAATAATAAGGTGCAGGTGTGGCTTTGTGGCAAAAAGTTTGTTTCCCAACCACATGGTTTCAGGTTCAGTCCCACTGCATGGTACCTTGGGCAAGTGTCTTCTACTATAGCCCCAGACTAACTAAAGCATTGTGAGTGGATTTCATAGATAGAAACTGAAAGAAACTTACTCTGAGTGTGTGTGTGTGTGTGTGTGTGTGTGTGTGTGTGCGCGTGTGCGCACACACAGGCATGCACATGCATGTGTGCACACACGCGCATGTGTATGTTACTGTCTCTTCATTATGACTTCATGTGATGGCTGCAAATAAATGTTACCATCATGCAATTGGTATCTTTCATTTCCAATCTTCTGTAAAAACATGTCTGATCAAGGGAAATATTACTTTATTTGGAAACATGTGGGGGTTAATGATAGGAAGGGCATCTGGCTGTTGAAAATCTGCCTCAACAAATTCTTTCCAACTCATGCGAGCATGGAAAAACGGACATTAAAACGATGATGATGATGAGGAGGAGGAGGAGGTGGAATAATGACTTCTAGTTTTATTAATAATGGTTTTGATTTAATTATAATGATTTCTAGCTGATAATGAAATAATTGAAGGTCACCTGTAATGTATTGTTCAACTCAAGCTAAAATGTTGTAATTGTTTAGTCCCAGGTCAAACCTGATTGAGCAGATAGACCTATGGTTAATGTCATTCTAACCATGATCATTCCATTTTCTCAAGCAAAAATCAATTCAAACTATATTATTCAATGTGACTTGTTTTTTTGTTTTTTTTGTTAAAGACAGTAGGTTGTAATTTTTGTGTAAAGCAAAGAATAGAGTTCCATGTGGGTTATTAATTAAAAGAAAAGTGTTTAATATGGGGTCTGGGGCATCAAATAATGATGTTCTATAAGTTAGTCAAAACAGAGGTGGCAATAGTATTCATGATCACTGAGGGCTCATCCAGACTAATGTGATTAGAGTGGCAGGCATTCAGATTGAACATCAGGTTAGTACCATCTTAAGACATGGGCACACTGGGTTGTTGCTCAGGGGTCTCACAGGCTTAGGAGCCCAATTACGATCTATATGTACTATGTTTTGCTGTCAATAAGTAAATACTATAGAGCCTACTGCATTGATTTACTCAGACAGTCCTGCACCTGGGAGAAATTTCCAGATAAAAAAATTACATGAACAGTGAGGAAGTTCCAGTAGGTTTTAGTTTTGGAGAGAAAGGTTTCTACATGGAAATGTTTAGTGAAGTCTCAAAGGTTAAGTGACAAGGTAGAAGATGAGAGATGAGTATACCAATGTATGCAGATAGCTCTTAAATTGTCTGGAAAGTTCTGAGCATTTTAAAGCTAAATCTTTTAACACTTCATTGAACACACCTGAAATGTAACACAGTTAAAACTTTGGCATTGCTTGAAGTGGTAGTGCATCTCTTCTTTGTTCCTGACTAAAAATAGATTTATTTTTCATTCTGGTTACCCTTTATTGACATTTGAAATGGATAACCAAAAATTTCATATTTGCGTTGTAATGCTTTTCTTTTTTAAAAAAGGAGAAAATACTGCAAAGACTTGCAAAAACATTTATGAAGTTTATGGTGATGATGCTGTAGGTGAATCAACTGTTCAAAGGTGGTTTGCAAAATTTAAAGCTGGAGAGTTTAGCTTCAAAATTGGATGGAGATATTTTGAAGGCAAAAATCAAAGAAAATTCAAATATCACGGTTTGAGAACTTGCAGACAAATTGGAAGTTTCTAAAAGTACAGTTCATGAACACCTAGTGAAACTGGAATATATTTCTTGCTGTAATGTATGGGTCCCTCACAAACTCTCAGAAAAGAATTGCTTAGATCAGTATTCTGTTTGTGATATGCTTTTGAAATTGAATGAAAGCATGCTTTTTTTCAAACAACTTGTGACTGGAGATGAAAAATGGATTGTGTACGAAAACGTAGTGCAAAAAAGACCCTGGAGTTTGCATAAGGATCCCCCAAAACAGCAACCAAAAATGAATATCTATGCCAAAAAAGCTATGCTTTGTGTTTTTTGTGGGATCATAAAGGTATTATTTATTATGAGCTTCTCCCCCAAAACTAGACTATTAATTCTGATGTGTACTGTCATCAGCTGGCTAATTTGAACCAAAAAAATCAAAGAATTGAGCCAGAGGATTGCCAACAGGAAAGGAGTAGTGTTCCAACAAGGCAATGCCCAACCATATGTGTCTTTGACTACCCAAACAAAGTTACATGAACTTGTCTGGAATCTCTTACCCCATCTACCATATTCTGCTTTTGCCTTTACAGAACTCTCATTGCAAGGAAAAACATTTAACGATTTAGATGGAGTCAAAATGCATCTAGATAACTTTTTTCTTCAAAACCAGTCAAATTTTATGCTGATGGAATATTTAAATTGCCTGATAGATGGGCAAAAGTCATTAATAATAATAGAAATCATTTCAATGAATAAAATTTATTGAAAGGTCAATTATTTGTATCCCTTTTTGCATATTAAAAAACACTCAGAACTTTCTGGACAATCTAATACTTCAAAGGAGAATTGGCAACTGTGGTAGTGATAGAGGAAGCAGAGAAAAGGTTAAGCATGTCTGTAATCTAATTCTTGAAGCCTGTTTGGTAACTGAGTCATTGCAAATCTGTTGGATGGCTTTCTTTTGAATGCACTCGTGCTTTTTTTCTTTTTCTTTTTCTTTCTTTTTTTTTTGTGTGTGTAGCAGCAGCAGCAGCAGCAGCAGTAGTAGTAGTAGTAGTAGTATCACCATTACCTTCCATATATGAGAAGGATGTTGCCTGAAATTGAAAAATGATCAGTAATAATTTATCCAAGTTGAGGTATTTCTGGGCCTGAAAGAGGAATTTTAGTTCCTTTATGTAACTTTGGCAATGTTATATGAGTAGTGTTACTATGAATGACCATAAGGCCTAGCATCCATAATAACTTTGAGGATTTAACTGCTCATTGTTCATATGTAGAGGAGGGATGCGGTACAGAACTGTTTCTTTGATATGTCTAGTAGTGTATTTGTGCTGTTTAAAAAATCTAAGTTTTCATGTCATCATCGAAAAGTATTCTAAAGGTCACTGTTTATGGAGTCAGTGTGACTCCATAAACAGTGTGAAGTGTTAAGAATGTAAGTAAATGATACCACCGATGTATGGGAGGTTAAAGGTATATAAATGATGATAATGTTGACATAGGATGTGTGTTGCTGGAAGTAATAACTAGCTGGTCTTTAATGTACATGGGAGGAATGTGGGAGATATAACCAGAGCTTGGGATATTGCCAAGTTTATAGAATGAGAGTTTGAGAGAACCTCAACAACACATGCTATTATGGTATGGTTTGACAGTAAGGTTGTAATGTGAAATAAAGATAGAAGAGCCCATTGGTGGACAACTGGGTATGTTTTCATGAAAGACAGTTGAGGTTTTAGTAGGTGCCAAGTTCAGTAGTAACTGTGCTTTGTCAAGTGCAAGGGACAAAGATTAAAGAAGACATGCTCAAAGTGATGAAAGAACTATTTGTTTACAACCATTTTTATTACCTTTCAGATGTTGTGTGAGTGATAAGTTAGCTGTAGGCAGGTCAGAGAAGTTGTTTGATGAAAAGTGAGTACATAACTGAATTCAGATGGAACTGGAGTTAGAGAATTCAGAATAACAGGGGCACATTAGGATTCTGTTAAATGTGTCAGAGAGCAGAAACTACTTAATGGTAATTCTATGAATGTTTGTTACAAGTATAGATTTGTATGTGTATATGTGTGTGATATGAAAAATGGCTGTTATGCATCTCTGTTATTGATATGCAAGCAGTAATCTAGTGGACAATGCATTTTCAATTTCTAAAACACTGTCATATGTTCAAAGTTGAATTATATCTAGTTGTCTCACAGTTTTCTGCTTACTTATATAATTCTAAAGAAAACAAAATATATAGTTGAACATTTGCAACTTTTGTTTTACTCATATGCTACTCTGTCACCCAAACAACATTTAATTTATGTAGAAATGGCCCGCATAGCTTAGAAGGCAGTAAAGTCTATATTGTTTCAATGAATAATTGTACAAACTATAGAATATTTTAAAATAAAGCAGATAAATATTCTAAATATTTCTATTTCAATACATATAATGCACAGTTGAATCAGCTGAAAGAAGAAATTATGGATTTAAATTTCAGAATCTGATTTTTTTTTCTCATTTTTTTTTAACATATCATTCTGCATAATTTTTCCAAACTTATTGTAGACTCTACAAGCATAAGGTGGTTAAAATTCTTTAATAGATTGGTCTGCATTCATCCCTGTTGCATAAGTTTAGGGCTTGTTCACCTGCTGAAGATTTTTAACAAATAATCATCTCATCGTTTACCTTTTTTCTCTTTTACTTGTTTCAATCATTAGACTGTGGTCATGCTGAGGCACTGCCTTGAAGAGGTTTTAATTGAATGAATTGACCCCAGAACTTATTTTCAAGCCTGGTACTTTTTCTATCTGTTACTTTTGCTGAACTGTTAAGTTAGAGGGATGTAAACAAACCACCAACAGTTGTCAAGTGGGGACAAACACAGATACAAAGACACACACACATAGATATATATATACAACAGGCTTCTTTCAGTTTCCATCTACCAAAAATCCACTTACAAAGCTTTGGCCAGCCCAAAGCTATAGTAGAAGAGCTAAGGTACCATACAGTGGAACTGAACCCAGAACCCTGTGGTTGGGAAGCTAACTTCTTACTACACAGACACACCTGCACCTATGGTGATCTTTCCCTATCTTTTCAGATTCTATCAAAGAAATTGGTTTACAGGTCAGGCCTGACAGAATCATTGCTTGCACACCACTGCAGACTTTGGTTGTTGTTTTGTCTGCTTCTTCATATGATTTTGTGGAGGAATCTGCACTCAAATATATTTGTGCTTCACTATTTGACAGGTTTCTAGGTTGCATAGCTCACAAGTGAAGAGAAGATCATAGAGTACATTGAAATTATAAAACAAAGGAGTACAAGTAGATGAGTCAAAATTGCTGTAAAACATGAGTTGATACTTTGAGAAAAAGGCCAATGCCTACATCTCTTATCCTTGCATTACACAATGCCTTTCTGTAAATCAGTTTGATTGCTTTGACCACTTTTGAAGATATGCCCAATGCCTATATGAAGTTCTACAATAATTGTCTTAAGTTCTGTAAAACGCCTGTGTGAAGTCAATGGAACTTTAATGAGTTTTTAGCCCACTAATTTAATATAATGTTTGGTCATCCTTCGATCGCTGTTAGAATCAATCCAGTGAGGAACAACAACTCGTGTGAGATTTGTGAAGACTTCATGTACATGAGGGATTTATTCCAATCCAGGATGAGAGCATTTACACAGCTTGAACAGTAACATTCAATAGAACAGAATGGAATTTGAATAAGGAAATGTTTTCGTCTTGCCGCATTCCATGACTGGTGAAAGACAATTTAAGAAAATTCAATCAAAGGAAAGTTGTCGTGTAGCAGGAACAGAGATGGAGAAACCATGGCTAGCTGCAGGCAGTGAGTGAGAGAAAGAGGATGTTACCTGTGTGTGCATGTCTTTTATAGCTATGTAATGAGCGTCACCTAGTTGCTAACGATGTGACAGGGAAGATAACTATAGATGACTCTCATTAAAACATGACGGCACTGGATTCAAATAAGGTTGTCTACAGAACTATCAGTAAAAGAGGTTTGCGACTCATTAGATTTCTTAGTAACATATCTAAACATAAATGTTTGCTCCACAAATGTGTGCTATGGTCTGTTATTGACACAGTTGGTTGACAACCACATTTCCCATATGGATGAGGATCTGCTGGCAGTAACAAAAAACCAAGGCTAGAAAGCAAGATGGAAATATTACCCTTTGTTGGTTGTTGCAATGCATATTGCTTCATCATATTTCCAGCTGGGTGTCATATTCTGCTTTGACTAAGCTTGAAGTGGCTTTTGAATCACTGGTAATCTTTCCAATCTGTTAGGCAATACACATACTGTTGGGAACTGCTGCTGCTACTGCTTCAGCCTGTGTTACCAGTCAAATGGTCTTGTGCTTCTAGGTGCTGGATACAGCTTTTAGAATGTACCCTTTTTTTTATACCTGTTGTATATGTGAAATTCTTAATTGTAAGACAATTTGTTTATTAAATGATCATATATCCATAATGGCAGGCTTCCTTTGATTTAGCTGCTAGCTTTTTTTTTTTTTTACAAAGCTTTGAAATTTGCAGGTGCCCTTTTCAAGACAAGTCCATACCAAATGTTTAATGACTAGAGCCATTGAAAACAAGTGGATTTATTTAAGGAATCAACTCTGTCTCTTTCTCTACCCCCCTCTCTCTCATTAGCAATTACTAATATGATTTTCAAAGAGCTAGCTCTACTGGAAGCCTCCTCTTCACACAAATGTATTCTCTCACTTAAGAGAGAACTTTAATATAAACAATGCTATTGTCTTTGACATAGCAATTTTGTGTTATGTATATTGAGGAAATACTATCTATACTACTTATAGGATTCATGTGTCCCTCTTCTCTTTGATTAGAAGCTTCCTGTCAGACTGCGCCATTGCAGTGAGTACTGGTAGTGTTCTTTTCATCCCACATTTTGCTAACGCTGGTGTACTTCACGATTCAAAATTATGTCTGTTGCAGTTTTTCTTCTGAGCAATCTTTTTTGCAACATAACAAACCTTTTCTGTTTGGCTGCACTTTTTGAAACTTTCAAATTCGATGTACTGATGCAATTTTTCATGCTGAATCTCAGGGCCACTTGTTCCAGAAAAAAAAATTCTTTCAAGTTACAGAGGTTTAAAGTTTGATCATTTTTACCCAGTCAGAAAACAAAATTTGGAAACTGTCATTTTGTGCATGACTGCAATAGTAAGACGACAAAACAATAATGTCAACATTGTATAGTAGCTCATGTTTTAAGCATTTGATATGTGAAAAATGACCAAATAAACAAGTAAACAACACATATTTTGTAGTTTTGCGAATTCAGTATGCATTTAAGGTGAAAAAAGAATAAACAATACATTTTGTAGTTTTAAGAGCAGAAAAAGTTGGGTACAAGTACGAAAACACTGTGTAAAATATGTTTGTAAACACGTGGATTTTCATAAATGCTTTTCCAATTCTTGACTTGTTACTATGAGAACAGGCACCTATATGTCTGTGGTTTTTGATTGGCTAAAATTACCCAAAATTTGCAAACTTTAAAAAAGCTATTAAATGTTTATTTATTGATTTATGGTGAAAATAAATTTCATATCAATAATGAGCAGACAAAATTATAACAAATTTGAAATCAATTGGAACAAAATTGAAGAAATTGAAAAGTGGTAGCCAAACAGAAAAGATCTAACATAGCTTCAAACTAAACACAAGTGTATCAATCTCACGATTCTGGAAAGAGAGTAAAAAAATATAGGTAGATACATATTTCTATATATAAGCACACTTACAAATCCTGAAATATATACATACTTGTATATATTTTTATATATTTATACACAAATAAATATCAATATATACACATTTATACATTTTATCTTGGGTTATGAAAAGGCAAAGAATTTTACTTTCACTGAAATTTATGGACAGCTGTTCACAGCCTGTCTAGCTGCTAACCAACTCTTTTGAGCTACATCAAATAGATTCTACTACAGACCTCAGACAACTCAAAAAATTCAAGCTGCTTGCTTCTTCAAACTATTCAACAAGTTGACAAGTGGTAAATTTTAGACAGACATTGCATATCCAAATCTAGCCAATCTTATTCAAACAATTCATTTGCCATTTATTTTCTTAACACCCAAGCCAGTCAGTCATTTCACTCAGTTTCCACATCATCTATACTCTGATAGTGATGCTCCATCTTGGATTTAGCTTGCAATACTTGAAATACATAAGGAACTGAGAGCTAAAGAATCTAATAATATTAAAGTATAACATTGAATCAAACACTAAGATTATATATTAGCCTGTTTGCTAGCTTAGTGGTAAACCTTCAGGCTTTACAATAGTAAGACTGATGGTTGAATCATGCCATGAAAATTTAAATGATAATGAATTCTATAAGATCCAGGTTTATCTATGAATAGTTTAAGGAATCTTGGTAACACTATTATTGGTTTTTGTTCTAAAATTGTTCAATCTTTTGAGAGAAAGTAATATCAATATTAAGTGAAGTAATTCTAATACATAAATAATAGAGAGTAAGTCCTATTGAAGTATAAGTGTCTTAAGCACATGAAGTCTTTTCATGTAATCTGTCTATGGCAGGTAATCACATTGTCTTCATGTAAGAAAGTGAATATAGATGAGCCTGTTTTTTTTTATAAATGACATGTTTATGAAGATTTGAACTCATCACTGCAAGTCAACAAAGTATGCATCATTTTCACAGTACATGTACTACTTGAAATGGTGAAACTAAGTAGAATGATTCATTTAAGTGAGCACAATACCAGTAACAGCAATAAACTATGGATCTCTAGGTCATTAGAAACACCATATTTTTCAACCAGTTGCTACTCTCAAGTAGATTTTGGCTTTTCACAAAACTTCATCCACATTTAAATTAAGAGGCATAAATTTCACAGGTAAGGATATATAATTCTCTCTCTTTCTACACACACACACACACACACATATATATATGTGTGCAAACATCTAGGTATTTCTTCTAGGGGAAAACATGCATAAAAATGACCGATGCCTGTATATTGAATAAAAGATATTTATATTTATATTGTGTGATAAATTAAATTTGAATACTATTGATAAAGTTAATTGAGAAATTGTGATTTTCATGCTTTCTGAAAGTCATTTTAATAGGAAATCAAAACTGGTGTCTTTATTTAAATCAACATTTTCTCATATTCTGCACTTATCAGAGCAAGCAAGGATAATGTAGTCCTAGATACACCAAGTCTATTGCCAGAATGCTTTTGGTCATTAGCCTACTCAATTAGGGTTGACTTGTGGTTAAACAGCAATAAATTTAATACATTAACAACAGCACTCTTTGAAAGCTATTTGTTCTGGATTCTGTCCCTCTGCATAGCACTTTGAGCAAGTGTCTTCAACTATACCCTCAGAGTAACCAATAAAGCCTTGTTGATTTGATTGATAGAAAATGAAAGAAGGCCATCATATCATTATCATCATTTAACATCCGTTGTCCATGCTAGCATGGATTGGATGGTTTGACTGGCTGGCATGCTGGAAGGCTGCACCAGACTCCAGTCTGATTTGGCATGGTTTTCTATGGGTGGATGCCTTTCCTAATGCCATACATTCCAAGAATGTAATAGGTACTTTTATGTGCCATTTGCATTACACGGAGGTGCTTTTATGTGCCACTGGCATGGGTGCCAATATGTGTGACACTGGTATCTGCTATGACTGTGATTTTGCTCTGCTTGATGGATCTACTTCTCAAGCATGACATAATGCCAAAGGTTTTGGTCATTGCCTCCATGAGGCCCAATGCTCGAAAGAAACTCAGCGACTTTGCCTCTGTGAAGCCCAATGCTTGAAAGGTGTTCTTTGCATGCTACCAGCACTGGTGCACATGGCTTGACAGGTCATGTCAAGCACAGCACATCGCCAAAGGTCTTGGTCATTGGTCATTGCCTCTGTGAGGCTCAAAGTTCAAAGATCATGCTTCACCACCTTGTTCCATGTCTTCCTGGGTCTACCTCTACCACAGACTCCCTCCAAAGTTAGGGATTGGGATTTCTTTACACAGCTGTGCTCGTCCATATGCATCACATGACCATACAGTGCAGTCGCCTCTCTTGCACACCACATGCTTAACTTTTCTCTCAAGATGTTTACACTCTGTTGAACATGCACACTGACATCGCACATCAATCGAAGCATACTGGCTTCATTTTTTTCAAGCCTATGCATGTCCTTGGCTGTCACAGCCCACGTTTCACTGCCATTCAGCATAGTTGTTTGCACACAGGCATCAAACAATCTCTGAGAGAGAGGCCCTTTGTTGCCAGCAGGGGTAGGAGCTCTCTGAACTTTGCACATCCTAATCTTAATCTCACAGCGACGCTCTTGGAGCATTCACCTCCACTACTAACTTGGTCACCTAGATAATGGAAGCTATCTACTACCTCTAGCTTGTCCCCCTGGCAGTTGATGGAGTCTATTTTCTGTCCATTTTCGGCATTTATTGTATCTGTGCATCTTCTGCATACAAATGCTAGTTTCGCTGTTAACCTTCCCCTGATGTTGCTGCACCATGTATGTATGATAATTATATATACACCTTCTTGACTTACAACTGAGTTCCATTCCAACTGACAGGTTGTAAGTCAATCTGGTAGTATGATGGATTTATATTTTTCAACACTATTTTCATTCAAACACAACTGATGCTTGAAAGTGACTGAGTGAGAGGCAGTGGCAGTTGCCCAATGTCCAAAAGTCAATTTTTTTATTTATTTATTTATTTTTTGTGGCCATAAGTGCAGATAGTCATAAGTTGCATAGAGCATAAGTCGAGGAGAAGGTGTGTGTGTGTATATATATATATATATATATATATATATATATATCATCATCATTGTTTAATGTCTGTTTTCCATGCTGGCATGGGTTGGATGGTTTGACTGATAACTGATAAGCTGGGGAATTGTACCAGGTTCCAATCTGATTTGGCATGGTTTCTACAGCTGGATGCCCTTCCTAATGCCAATCACTCCAAGAGTGTAGTGGGTGCGTCTTATGTGCTAGTTACAAAACAATGACTGTGATCTCACTAGGCTTGACTGGTCTTCTCAAGCATGATATATTGCCAAAGGTCTCAGTCACTTGTCACCACCTCCATGAGGCCCAATGTTTGAAAGGTGCTTTTTACGTGCCAGTTACATGACACTGGCATTAGCCATGACTGTGATTTCACCTGGCTTGCGCATGCATGCATGCATGTGCATGCACATGTGTGTTTGTGTGTGCCTGTTGCCTATCACTTGACAGCTGGTGTTTGTTTGTTTATGTCCCCATAACTTAGCTGTTCAGTAAAAGTGACCAATAGAACAAGTACCAGGTTTAAAAATATAAGCACTGGGACCAATTTTTTTGACTAAAAGCCTTTCAAAACAGTGCCCCAGCATGGTCGCAGTTCAATGACTGAAGCAAGTAAAAGATAAAAGATATCATTTTCTGTACATGAAGGAAATTATGTGCTTGCTAACATATTATCTCTGCAGCACATCTTATGATGGACTAGCCTGAATATTTTTTACTTTAACAAAATACTGTGAAAGTAGATTATTATTGAAATTAAATGATGAAATATTTATTTTTTAGCATAACAAAAAGCTTAGTTAATCTTGGAATAGTTTAGTTAATCTTGTTAACATGTCTGGATGGAAACATTGATATCTTGCTAATATTAAGGTATTAGCTTGAAAGTCTGCCTAAAACGAACCAATTAATAAATGATGTTGGCTGAGTACTTAGGAAATATAATAAAATCCGTTACAGATGTAGGCAAGCAGTCAAAAGGGAACCCTAACTAAATCTACATTATAGAGTTAGTTGATATAAGAAACATATGTATATGAGTTGTGTGGCATGTTTGGAGTAAGCTAATTAATTCTGTTTTGGCTCTCTGTTGTTTATTATCCTGACACATGAAACATTTTTTGATTGCATCTTTATAATCATAACATTATTAACTTCTCATATGTAACAAAGTGATTTTGTATTTTATAGTGATTAGATGTTTTGTGATCTATCAGAAGGCAGTAGATTGGCAGAGATAATAGGACATGAGATTAAATGCTTTGCAGTGTTCAGTTTTGGTTCTCAAGGCTCAGATTTCAAATCCCACATGAGGCATTTTATCTTCATCTTCTATCCATAATAGAGATAGGATGAATTTGTACCAGTAATAAACTAGAGGGGATTCAGTGGATTGCATATTTTTCATTAAAACAAAGCTCTTGAACCTAGTTAAATGACATCAATATTTTATACCTTTTATGGAAATGATGAGTTGCTTAATCCTTTGTCATTTCAGATCAAACTGATATTTAAACCGGCCATATCTGGCCAAAAGTATTCTGCCTGTTTTATGTTCAAACTGGCCGGATCTGGTCTCTTGCACCAACCCTACAATATTGTTTTAAAAATTAACAGCTACCTCATCAAAATCTCATAGCTACAAGATAATGTATGATTAGTTCAAAACAATGTAGATGAAAAAGCATTAATTTTGGCAGAATAATGCGAACACTAAAGGGTTAATGAAAGGCATCCCGACCATAATAATCTCTTTTTTTTATATATTCTAGTTTTTTTAATAATAACGTTTCTTCTTTTTGTTATGGCATCTTTCAAGTCGCTGGATGTGATTTAAAGAAAATTTGACTGCTGTTTTAGTAAGACTAACAACCATGCAGAGGCTGGTAGAACACACTATGTTCATGTGTTTTAGATTGTTAATCTCATCACTCTCTTCATAAGGAGGTTAAATTTCCTTTTTAGCCGTTAGTATTAAAAGAATTAATGAAAAAAGGAAGCTATAATGTATATATATATAAATTGTATTACATACGTATACGCATGTAATACAATTTTTCTGAATTTTCAGATTTTTTATATGCTAGGCCACTGGTTTTAAATTGATGTTAATTAAATTAATATTCAATTTATCACCCTCAGTATATAAATATAAATTTATATATATATATATATATATAAAAGGATAAAATTGTTAAAAATTTTATCAGTGGCCAGCATATAAAAAAATAAACCTATTAAGGTGAAATCATAAATACAATTATAATTAAGGGGATAGAAAAAATTATTGCCTATATGCTGAAAGGAGATGCTAAATCATTGAACCACATTAAGCATCATCACTATTATTATTACATAAATGTTGAAAAGCAAGGGAGCAAACTAAAGGAAATTCATAAAATTGAGTTATCTCTAGATCAGACCAATTTCTGGATTAACCCAAAGGTTTTTCCTTCATCATCATATAATACCAGGAAATAAATGAAATACTTGTACATACCCACAGAAAAGCAGACACAATGTCATGAATTCATATAAGTACCCCAAATATATCTATATGGAATTCCATAGCAAGCCTCGACACATGTGTAGCCAGTCAAGAATAGCATATAAGTGGCTAAAACTGTCCCAAAGTGAATGGGAATGAATTCAATTATAATGTAAAAGGATAAAATTGTTAAAGATTTTATCAGTGGCCAGCAAATAAGAAAATAAACCTATTAAGGTGAAATCATAAGTACAACTATAATTAAGGGCATTGAAAAGAATTCTTGCCTATATGCTGAAAGGAGACATTAAATCATTGAACCACATTAAGTACCTCTGGGTTTAGTGTGTAAAAGCTGTATGATTAATAGGGAGAGAGGAACAATATATTAGAATTTGGGTCAAAAGAACCTAAACATTTGCTGGTAGCATTAATACTTCCTGCCAGGCACTGCCGGAGAGAATATTCTTGAAAGAGCCAAATTTGTGTAACATACATACATATATAAATATGTGTGTGTGTTTGTATACATACAGACATATCATATATATATATATATATATATATATTATCATTAAAAATTTTTTTGCTGCCCTATGATTTATTAATGATAATATATTTTTTGGCTAATTTCTGAAGGAAAATCGGCATTTATTTTATTTACTGCCGATAAGTTAAAGCGCACATGCGCGGTATAATTTGAAAAATTAAATGTGTAAACGCGGGTCGTATTTCCCTATGACTCGTGTTTACTCGCTTGTTCGTGGTACTCTGCTGAAGAAAGTTGCCCAAGTAAGATTTATTTTTATCTTGCTAAATAACTTGAAACCATGGTACAGAGTATAGACTGATAAAAGTTTTTATTTTTAATTCTCTTTCGAAATTATCCCTATTTTTGTGGTATAGAGTTTTTTGCTGCTCATTCTAGCGGGTTAGATGTCCTATTATAGGCATCTCTGTATTTTAAAGAAATATATATATATATATATATATATATATATAAATATCATCATCATATATATATCATTATCTATATATCATCATCCATATATATAAAACTGAGATTGTATGTGTGTGTGTGTGTCTGTCTGTCTGTATATCCGCATCACTAAAACTCAAGAACTACTCTACTGATTTCATTCAAATTTTACACATACATTACTTGGGGTCCATGCAGTGTCATGGCCCAAATTATTTTTTAACTCCTTTCCTAATGTGAACCTGGAGCAATCTCTTATCTCTTACACTATTTCAGTATTAGGTGTCAAAAGGGAAACAATAACATCTCTATTGTAATGCAAGATAATGCTTTCAGTTTTAATAGTGAAACTATTACTACTTTCATTATGTACATATACATATTAGTTTCATTTCTATTACTTTTCCTCTCATCTAGGCTGACTCTCTCCCTAATTAGTTGGCCTATGACCCTCTCCATGACCTTCATCTCCCGATCCAGCAGTTTGATACCCCTGTAGTTATTTCTGTCTAAAGCATCACCTTTACCTTTGTAGTAGTTGACTATGGTGCTGCTATGCCAATCATTAGGTATGACTCCTTCGTGAACTACCTGATTTACAATACGGGTGACTAGACCATAACCCATACCACCAGGTGTTTTAAGCATCTCAGCAGTGATTCTTGATGAGCCGGGGGTTTTCCTGACTTCATATCCTTAATTGCTTTATCTATCAGGGTGCTATCAATTTGGATAGCTGATCCCTCAACTGGGTCAGCATTTGGCAGGCTCTCCTCCTCCCATTTATTCTCCACATTCAGCAACCTTTCATAATGGCATCTCCAAGCCTCTTTGCAGAATCATTAAAAGCAAGTGCATCATTATCCATGTGGACACATTTCTCTTCTGTAACATCACAATTTTCTCTCACATACTGTATTGCAAACCGAAATATTTCAGTTCTTTGGTCTCCATGTCGCTGAACATTGGCAAACTTCTTTTCTGCTTCTCCCTCAGCTATATATACCTGTCTCCCAGCCTCCCTTCTGGCTATCAGGTACAGTTCCCTGCTATTCCCATTCTTCCAGGTTTTTTGTCATCTCCTCCATAAGATTCAAAGTCCTGAGATTAACCTTCAGTACTTCATCCCATGTCTTCCTGGGTCTCCCCCTCCTGCAAACTTCATCGATATTAAGTGATCAGCACTTCTTTATACAGCTGGTCTCATCCATACACATCACATGTTCTTACCAGTGCTGCCTTACCCCTTGCACACTACATCTGATTCCTTTCATGCCCAGTTTTTCTCAACACATTTGGATAATATCATTTAAACATACTTATGCTTCACATACAGCACAATTTAAGAGTGAATGAACTTAAATTCATGCATAACATAAAAATTTACCTTCAGACAAAGTCTTAAGGCAAATTTTTGCCATTTTCCTTACACTTCTTTAAAAAACCAATATTCATATTTATACTAACAGTATATATATATGTCTGACTGTGTATATAATTGTGTAAACTTACATGAATATAAAAATATAAAATGCAATGTTAGACTAGATGTACATTTTGTCATATATATAGGAGAAAATATATCAATTAAATATATGGATAAAATCTATATAAGATTTTATGAAGTAGCCAGTGTGTAAACCCAATTAAGGTAAAAAATTAATACGAAGTATATAATTAAAAAAAATACATTATTACATTAAGATTGTTACTATAAGTAAAGCCACACCGTTTCCAGCATGAGGCTTTACTTATAGTAACAGCCCTTAATGTAATAAAATAGAAAAAAATATACATATTTGACTTTAATATTAAAAATAATTTTACAAATGAATATAAAAGTCTTTTTTACATATGCAGACAGTCTATGACTGTATTTTGCAGTATTGACTATTTAGGTCAATGTTTGAAAGAAATAATATTCTTTTCTACTCTAGGCACAAGGCCCAAAATTTTTGGGGAGGGGGTCAGTCAATTAGTTGACCCCAGTATGCAACTGCGAAGCACTTCGCCTGGCGTGCTAACGTTTCTGCCAGCTCACTGCCTTTTGAAAGAAATAATATTACTACATACATATGTGCCTGATCTGCATAAATGATTTTGTTTATCGTATTTCGTTTTCCACTCTGCATACCACATATCAAAATGGAGATTGATTGTATATTTTATCTCAAATAACTTGTAAAAAAGTTAAATCTTGAAAAAAAAAATGACAAAAATGATTTTTCAACCATTTGTTTTGTTAATATTTTGATGCATCGAAATAGTTGAACTTTCTTACTTTCATAGATTCTGAGCTACAAGAATGATTGTTTTAGAAAACAAATGTGTTAGAAGCAACGGGACCTAAGGCTTTTGATCTACTGGAAGGGGGATTGATTGTTTGCAACAGAATTAACATACAATAAGTTGTTTTAATGTCTGCTTATGTTGTTGTTTAACTCCAGCTCATACTAATCAAAAGTCATACTAATCATGTATTAATGCCATATCTAAAATGACAACATTTAGTGTGCCTTTCATTTTTTAAAATGGTAGGGTGTGGTTGGAAGGAAATTTGGCTGTTATTTCTAACATGATGAAAGAAATCATAAAGGTTCTCTCATTGGTTTGTGTATGTTCATGTATTTGACTGATGCAACTGTCTACATCGAGAATATGCTAAAAATAAACATGTTTCTTAGGTTATGAACAGTGTAGGCCAGAGTTTTTGTTCAGCTGAAAAAGAAACAAAAAGAAAAATTATAATGAAAAATAAATAATTTAATGCAACAAAAATCGGTGGTAAATATGTGTAGGATTGAAAGAATATAGCCAGGACTCACCTGGTGGTATTTACCATACTTTTATTAATTGTTTTGGATATCAATTTAGTTGTGAGCAGACATAAACATCCTCTTAGCCCTTCCATCTTCCACCAAGTAGAATGTCCAAGTTGTGCATCAACACTCTGCTTATTTCAATTAGATAGACTGGAACAATAGGAAATGAAGTGCCTTGCTCAAGGACACAATGCACCACCTAGTCCAGGAAATAAACCTACAATCTTTTGATCATGAATGTAACACCATAACCATGAGGCCATATGCCTTCAGTAGAATTTAAAAAAAAGTATACGAAATAATTGTCAGTCAATATATAAAGTAGCAAATTTTATATTATATGTGTTTAAATTATGTAGGGTCAACTTTGTTTTTCATCCTTCTAAAGATGATAAAATAGAGAAGTGGATTTATTATAATTATTTATTCCCTTCCTAAAAATATGACTATGCGCCTGGTTTTGAAATATTATGTATTCATGCATGTGTGAACCCTTAAAAACAAAACAAAACAAAACAGATCAATGCTTGTATGTGTACAATGTCCTACAAGACTAAAGAAATGGTGAGCCAAGGTTATGAATTAGTACTGCCTTGTCATCACTAGCAGCTATGCTGTAGGGTAATGACCTTGTCAAGATGAAATAGATCCTTTAGCAGAATCCTATTGCAATGATTACATTGATATGCTCAACAACAACAAGAGAGCAATAACAGTCTGAGATGAAATTTGTAAGTTGAATTTGGTTAACTGACACCTGTGTGTGTGTGTGTGTGTGCATGCGCGTGCGTGTGTTTTCACGCACAGGTCATTGTGCTAGAAGAACTGCCAAGGGGTATATTGTTGGGAGTGACAGAGAGGAGCATGATAATGTACTTAAGAAAGATTATTGGAATTCTAGTGATTACTAAAAAAAGAGAAACTGATAGAGGTGATAAAAAGAAGTTGGTTGTTTAGAAATTTTCTCCATTACTTTTGAGATGCTCAGTTGTGCAGGCCTTAGATAAGTTGGCAGGGTCAAAGTTATTGTCTTTTTAGGGTTTCCTTATTACATTCTTCCATAAGTTATTATAGTATATTCCTATAAAGTAAGATTGAAGATCTTGGTGAGGAAAGCAGCTAACCTTAACAAAAAAAAAATGTTTGCAAGTTATGGAAATGAAACTATGGAGACCAGCTGTTTTCTATTTTTTTAGTTGGAGTGATTGAAGACGTTTCTGCATTCAACTTGTGTGTTGATTAAACATCATCATCATCATTTAAAATGTGTTGTCCATGCTGGCATGGGATGGATGGTTTGACCAGAGCTAGCAAGGTGGGGAGCTGTACCAGACTCCAGCCTGATTTGGTATGGTTTCTACAGCTGGATGTCCTTCCTAACACCAACCACTTTACAGAATGTGCTGGGTACTTTTACATGGCACTGCATGGGCACTTTTACACAGTACTTTTATGTGGCACCACCATGAATGCTTTACGCCACCAGCGGGACTGGTCTTAACACTTCTGCTGCATGGTCTTTTGTCATGTTGCCTGAAAGGTTCATCATCCTGAGGTCATTCTTCAGTACTTCATCCTATGTCTTCCTGGGTCTCCTATTTCTATGTGTTCCATCCACTTTGAGACTGGCACTTCTTTATGGTGCTGTTGGCATCCATCCACGTCACAGCCCAAAACAACATAGTCTTCTCTCTTGCACACAGCAACCAATTCCTCTTAAGCCTAACTTCTCTCTCAAAACACTAGCAATCTGTCTAACATCTACACTTATATTACACATCCAGTGGATCATACTAGCCTCATTCCTTTCTAACCTTTGCATGTCCTCTGCACTCAGGGCCCAAATCTCACTACCATGTAGAATTGCTGCCTGTACAATCTTCCTTTCACTCAGAGAGGGAAACCTTTCATGGCCATCAGAGGAAACAGTTCTCTGAATTTCCTCCATCCTAATCTTATTCTAGCTATCATAATCTCCATGCATCCTCTCCCATTACTAATTTGGTCTCCTAGGTAGTAGAAATTATCTGCTACCTCCAACGAGCCACCATGGCATTTGAGAGAATCAATTTATTGGGTTTCTAAAATTTTTATGGATCCTGTAGATCTGCCACACATGAAAACCATCTTCTCTGATGACCTTCCTATTAATCCACTGCATCTCTTGTGTGTCCATAGCTTACACTGGGTACACTAAATGGAGTTCCTGCTTACACCTTTCCTACAAATTGAACAAGGCCACCTTGGGGATAAGGGTCCTTTCAGTTTTCTTGCTTACTAGGACCTTAGTCTTTGCTAAGTTAACTTTAAATTCCAGATTTTGCTTCCATATCTGGAATATAGGTTTTAAGGAGTCTTGTTTTGTGAACTGTGTAGAGCTAGAAGTAAAGCAGGCAGCAAATGTGATTGCTTTATCTGCAGGTCAGTGAGTGGTAGAGACAGAAGATGAATTTAGGTGAAGGGAGATTTTGAGCCAAAATAATTAGATATTTTTGTTTTTGATATCAAGGATAAAAGGGAAAGTAGACAAGAAGAGTATCTAGCCATAAAACATTACCTCATAAAACCTGTCCAACTGATGCCAGAATGAAAAAGAAAGTGGATGAAAACTGATGTTGATGTACAGGTAGACATCACCTTTTACAAAAATTTGGAATACAAAGTTATGAAAAGACAACAGAGATGAGTTAGAAATAGTGAGAAATCAGAGTTTCAAAGATGAACAAGACATATGAAATTTGAGTGTTAGTAAGTGGAGAAGAGGATCAAAATTTGACCAAAGTTTTTGATCTTAGACATGATAGTGAGATAAAAACTTGTGGAAACAATATTTGCTTAGGTCCAAAATATTTTACAAAGAAGGTTGATATTTTTCAGTCTTAATATCAAAACAAACACAGGTACAATAATAATTATTATTAATATATTTGTACATCAATCAAATCAGATAAATCCTATAATGGAAAAGTAATGTTTGAAATCAGTCCAAAAGTGTTTCTATGCTTGTTCATTTTGGCAACGACGATTTACAGGAGGATGTTCAAAGAGTTTTTATTACTGCCCAAAAATGTTAGGGGCTATTCTTGTATCCACTGTTCACGAGCCTATGGATAAAAAAGATGTTAGAAGTTTGATTGATTAAAAAAATTTTTTTTTTGCCTTTTTCAATGTCCAGAGAATATTTTTGATGGAAAGATTTATAAGTTACGTCAGTTCCAGTGGTTAGCCTAACTGGAAGTCAATGATATTCTATGTGCCTCACAAATCCTGTAACATGCTGAGATATAGAAAACTGTACGCTATGAGCTGAGAGGGCAGCTCCTAACAGCATCACCCACTGGTTTAAGGCTCACGAGATTCAATGAAAAAAATTTACCTGACATAAAGCAACAGAGCTCAAACGAAGGACATACAGAGACTGTTAAAATGGAATTGAGAGGGTTTGATCCAATTGATGTCAACAGAGGGAAATGCTAAAAGCAAATAAATACTTGATGGTGTCAAAACCTGGTGACATATTAGGCAGACCCTCTCCCTCAACAGTAAAAGGGCATAGTGTTTCTACAGACACCACCACTCTCTCACAAAAATGGTAAAACGCTAGAAAAAAGGGAAAAGAAAGGAATAAGTAATATGGAAGTGAGGAAAATATATATTCATTCTTTAAGATAATCAGCCAGAAAAGATGAAAATGGAGAAAAGTTCATCGCTTCTCTTATATTCATAAAGCACATGTGTAGCATACCTTCAGTATTGGTTACCAAAGGGGAAAAAAACTGATAGTAAATGATTTACACCTTACAGTTGCTAGATAATCGTTGAGTTTTGTCCGAAATGATTTTTATTTGTTAATGTACAAGAGAGCTATGTAATCGAATGTTGAGTAATACTTAATTTTCATATCTAAATTGATAAGAATAAAAAAATAATTCAATTTGAAATCTAAACGTATATACTTTAAATGTAATCTGGCTGCTTTCAGGTCGTATATTACGCCTTAAGGATTAGTGTGTGTGTGTGTGTACATGTCTGTGTATAAGAGTTGCATAATTTCTCAAATGAATCCATTTAAATGGGAGCTTTAAATGAAGCGCAGTTACTGAACATAAATATAATTTATTAAAAAGACGTATTTATACTGAGAATACATATCAAGAAAAATGTTGCGGGGGAAACTTGAATATTTATAAAGGACATTTCCCTTTAATTCAGTTAAAATTTCTTTGGTATATGGAGGCAGTTTCCATTTAAATAATTAACAACCTTCAAGTGAAATAACTTAGAAGCACTAACTATATAATGTAGCAGTTAAGTTATCTAGCTTATATTTATTTTTGTTTTGATTCTTAAGCCAATTTAACCATTCTTTATGAAGCAACAATACAGTTCAGTTTGTCCTAAACCCGATAAACTTCCCTTTCGCTGACTCAAATTGCCATAAAAACTGTCAGAAAATTAAAACCGCTGTTAAACTAAATGATTTCCGAACATATTTTTTCATTAAGCCCAATGTCTAAGAAAAGTTTCTTTGTACCGAATTCTTAGCTGAACTAAATCGACAGTTTCTGTCTTAAATGAACATTCATTAGACCTCCGTGACTGTCCCGCTATTTTTAAAAGGGATATTTAAGACCATTATTAAACGTGTCCTTCACTTTTTGAGACGGTAGGATGTTACTATATATACATCAATCATTCAATATCGATCCTTATGGCATTTCACTTCACTTCGTTAAAGCCCTAAAAAAGGTGAACAGCAATTAGGTGCATGTAATATATATATATATATATATATATATATATAGTTAATAACTTTGATGCCTAAATGTTCCTGTAAGATTAAATAAAAGGTCTTTTCAATGAGTTATTTTAAGCAAGTATAATCTCTACATGGTTTTCCAAATAATTTCTTTGAGAAATTGAACCCCCGTAGCTCACTGAAAGCTTGACTATTTTCAAAGTAAACACAATTAACTCTCCTCCCACGCACATTTTAATTTAGTGTCAATGTAAATATATTTATCTCTTTACATGCATTTGCTGTTAGTGTTAAAATGAATACGTGATTATATTTGAATGACTTTTAATGCTGTGTAATTGATAGTTATCAAGTGAAGTTTGACATCGAATAAAAAAAAATACTTTAATGTCTAGGACAGTATCTTAGTAACACATCCTAAAAATAAACTAAATGATTATTCCAGTTTGAATTAAAAACAAATAATTTCGTATCATTTCAAATTATAAAACGAAGAGACAAAATTTCTTTTCCTTTCCAAACTGAATGAAATTAGCATAATCGGTTGAACGTCAGAGTATATGTATTGTGTCTTCTGTTAGTTTTTCGGGGTTCTATTTCTAAGTTCAAAGCTATGTCAAATTCGTCTTTATCTCTTCAGGCCGAGAAAACATCTAACAAATTTGTTGGCCTTTATCCAAATTCGGCGCGAAACACTAATATTATTACCCAAGTTCAATATCTAAGTTAGTAAAATAAAATGGTTTTAAAATGCAGCAGTTACGATATTGTTTAATTTTCTTAAGAAATTAACTATACCTACTTAGTTTATTAATTAAACATAAATGCTGTGCGTGTGTGTGTGTGCTTGAATACGAAAACGATCGGCAAAATTCGGTAAATTCCGGTAATTCTGAACAATAGAAACAACATTTAATAAAAACGCGTACATGTTTCTCTCTTCTCCCTCTGTAGAAGGCGCGTAGATGAATCTCCTATATCACTACATATACACACACGTGTGTATGTATATGTCCCTCTATATTCATATGTAGGTATAAATTTGTTTAGGCGTATAGCTTCTCTCTGTGTGTATATATATATATATACTTTTTGTAATATTGCAAATGTGACGTGTATATGTGAGGAGCGGGAAGAGGGATTAAAGAAGTGAGAGAGATTCTAGGAAAAAAAAAACCCCGAAAACGAGGTGAAAGAAGGAGGAGTTTTAATGAGTGAGTGAAGGTAAGAGGTAAGACAGTGAGGGAACAGGATTATTCTACGCCATATTTTCTCTCTCTACACACATGCTCTCTCGTATGGTTGTAGTTGAGATTCTTTTTCTGACTCTACGCATTTAGAGAAGAAAAAAAGAAACAACAAACTTATCCGTCACCTCAGCTCGTTATTAGAGCGTTGGGGAAAGTTTCTGCTTTTTTTTCTACTTTGCACATTAGTAGCAGAGTAATTTTTATTTGAATCTAGTTTTACATCTTTATCAACATTAACCAAAAGTAAAAAGAGAAAAAAATGAGTGACAAGGAAAACGAGGTAAGTTTAACGACAACAAATTGATCTTTATTTTTTAGGTTTTATACAAAAAAAGATCTTTGGCGATCTTTCGATACCAGTACGAAATATCGGCCTTATTTATTATAAATGTAGTTATCTGATTTCATATAATTTATCACTTCTAAAGGAAGATGTATACATTTGCATTTTAAAAGAATCGTATAGGCCATTAAATACATCGTATCAATTTACGGATGGAACCCTGTCGAAAATGATAAATATTTAGTCTTTTCACTACTGAGAAATTATAAACGATCGAATGTTTTTTTTTTCTTTCGTTCGGTAGATAGAATTCTTACGCATTTGTTAATTAAATATCCAGTGTCTTGTTTTTAGTGTTATCTTGCATGTTCTCTCACTCTGTACCCTTTCTCCATTTATTGATAGCTAATAAGTACATAATTTTGCTACAAACATTGACTATTTTTCCATACTGAATTATTTCATCCAAGATTTTTTATCTCCTATTTGTAACGTAATAATAGCTTCAAAACCAGGCGATAAGCTAGGTGAGCAGTTTCAACTTGTTGGCGCTTGACCGCCATTTCTAGCCTTACAACAAATATACTTATTGGCTTCGGTAAGGGAGCAATCCACCGCGTGTCGATTTAAGTTCTCTCATTTCTCAAGTCTTGCTAATTTTTGGCTAAGTTATCCAATATTAAAAATATTCTTAGCATGTTTTATATTGGCTTTTTTTTTTATCTGACAGTAAAAGGATTAAATAAACAGTTTTGTAATTAGTGTGACATACAATAAATGTGAATCGTGAAATTTTATCATAAAGCTCTTAGAATAAATATTAGCATTTTCATGTAAGTCTGTTTCGTTCGTCCCTTTAATAATGTACACGACTTGATATGATTGATAATGGCACATTTTAGGGATTTAAAGATATATGGGCATTTGAAATCATTCAGAAATATTCGTATTATATACAATATACGTACTTGTTCCATTAAATTTATATATAAGTAATCATTTTCACTAAAAGTAAATTTCTAACTTAGATGTTGTAAAAAATATATAAAATTAAACTAGTAAATCTGCTATTAGTAATAGATTTTGGGATTCTGCTAACAAAGCTTCCTGCATTAGTTTCTATGGCGGCAAAGAAAATGTACATGTGCAGGAATGACTTTAAAGGGTTAAGAATAATATGACTGAATTGAAGAAATTGTGACTTGATCCGGGATCGTGTATAGAAGGTGAAACAATTTATAATAATCATTGAAAACATGTTCTATTTGTTACATTTTCTATTACAGCAGTGTAAGAAAAATATAAAGTATTTATCCTCTTGGTTGAACATGTAGGACCTGCATTTGTATGAAGTATGTGTCCAGATCATTATACGATAGAAATACTTGGATGCATATTTTAACAAGATAAAAGTGAATTTAACTTTTAACGGCCGACAAATAAATATATTGTAATGGTTAAAATAAAGAAAAATGGTTGGAAAGTTGGAAGGCCATGCTTTTTCTATATAGGTGTTTTTAATTGTTTGATGTCAGTCGCTAAGGAAGGGGCTTACTGTGTTCAATTGTTTTTATTTAATGCTGTATTTTATTTTAAAATATTTTGTTTTCTTGTTCCTCTTATTTTGATTCATATGTACAAATATTTTGATATAACGGTTGCAAAAATTTAAGCGTCGAAATCCTACATTTTTGAATCTAATATAGACGCATGTTTAAGAGAGGAGATGGAGTGCGTTTAAACAATCCATTGAATAACTGAACATGTATCTTTCGTGTGTTCAATGTTCAAGCCTGTATTGTTTTGTTAAAATAATATCGCTTTATTGTTTATATTTGGGTTCGTGTAAGGAATATTTAAAATTTTTGTATGTTTTACAATAGATATAATTGTGTTGAGACTAAATGTATCTTGTACTTTATTTTTTTGTTATTATTGGAGTGAATGAATTTTAATATAATATTTTTATTATAATTTATATGTTCAGAATGTGTGTGTGTGCAAAAATGATCTCAACTCAGAATCAACAGAGTTACCTGTATAATCAATCGCTGAAATTTTTGTGGTTGAGCTAGCTATTGATGCATTTCAAATAAATCATTTACACGTTTTAACTTGTGCAGCGCAAGTCTATACATGTCAGTTCATATTTTTTTATTCGTTCGAATTTGTTTATATTACGTAATCGGTTTTAGCTATTATATTTGATACTGCGATCAAAAGAGTTGTTTGCCACGGTTTTGTTTTGTAAAAGAAAAAGAAAATGCCTTTTAGCTTCTATGCACTATATTTAGGCGAGTTTTGATAGACTTTCTCTGAAAGCTCGCTTAAATTTCTTAAACTTAAGGATTTAAGCCTTGAAATTTTCCATAAACTCTTCTGTGCTGAAACCATCAATTGTTTTGGATTTTAGTTTCGATGAAGGTGACGGGATCGAATTTCTATTTTTAGATATGCTTATATTTTGAGTATTAATAAACATTTTTTAAATGAGAAATTGAAATATAACTTAAATTATTACTGACTTGTTCCAAGCAGCATTTTCTAAAGTGAAAGTACTACTACTTGAGTTTCACTCGAAACGAAGGGAGATAATTTTATTACTATAAAGTAAGTTAAAAAAAATTAAGTACTGACATAATGCACATGGTATTCTAAATACAGATTGTCATAAAATTTAATTTTAATCGCGCTATGTTTTATTTATATATATATATGTATATATATATATATATATATACTCAATCGTAGTTACTTTCATGTCAAAGACCACTTTAATTTTGTGATTAAAATGACAAGAATAAGTCAAATAAGACATCAAAACTGAATGACCAGTTTGAATGATTAATTTACGTTATGTAAATATGTTGGAAATAAAAGATGTAAACATTAACCAAAATTTTCAATGTAAAGTTGATTCGGTAAAATTTCATAATCAAGAAAGTCATTTGAATATTTGATGATAGAGGATAGATGGCATTTGCTATTTGTGTAGTCTTCACGACGATTACGTTTGGGTGGGGATAACCATCAAAATTCTTGGTTAATGTTTACAAGTACACCGACACGAAAAAAATAGACTTTTTTTTTCTTTTTTCGATGACAGAGATTCTGAATATGCCAAAATCTACGTGGAAAAATATGGAGATTAGGAATATGGAAAAAAGAAAATTAATTTCAAATTTTCTATGCGGAAACTCCAAAATTGATTCATACACCCTCACCACCCCATCCCGCTGTCTAAAAGTGAAAAATTAACGGCCTGTGTGTTTGTGTGCGCGCGTGCGAGTGAGCAGAAAATACACCGAAATATGTTTTACGTACCTGTTACACCGAAATATGTTTTACGTACCTGTCGTATACATCAGTTTTGCATTTTCGCTTTAAAGGTAAACGGTTCTGAAAAAAGCAAACACAATATTCAATATGTTTGTGTTCTTCATTCAGCAAGAAAAACTTCAGGGGACTTCGTTCATG
>NC_068981.1:106201514-106205808 GCF_001194135.2 Octopus bimaculoides
CCCCAAGTTTGTATATTCGAAATCTACATGATATAACACATTCGTAGAAAATTTCATTAAAACAATATCTATTTTTCTGAAAGTTATGATCATCCAAAGTCGGTGGGGCCGAAATCTGTTGTCATTCCTGGATTTTCAGTGCATGGTGCTCACAAAATTGACCACAATCGCTCCAGAGAAGGGAAGATAAGCTTTTTTGTAAAACAGATGCTCCAGATCATTTCCAAGGGCACCATGAAAAGAAATCTGAAAAATCTCCGTCTAAACGGAGAAATTCCAACTTGTTAGTGCTTCCTAACTCCGAAGTCGGCCTATACATGTATGTATAAATGTATATATGTATGTATCTAACTGTGTCTTTGTTTGACACCCCGTCAACGCTTATAACTGCTGTTGCTGTGCATTATTTACAATGGAGAGATAGGTATCCGCATCGTGTTTGTTGTTATCACAACGTTTCGGCTGATGTACTCTCCAACCTTCATGTGTTCTGGTGGAATTTCGAACCCAACCCTTTATTTGACTAATGTAGTCTACTTCAATTCGTCTTAATTTTAAGAAAATGAATATTTTTTAATGAAATAATCTACAAATATACCGAGGACAGGAATTTTGGGGGTTATTTTTGAGAACCGTTCCTCACTCGCTGGTGTTTCTGAACAAGTCCATAGTTGTATAGAATTTCATTAATAACATCCATTTTCTTGAAAGTTAAGGCGAATTGAAGTGGACTCCGGTGAATTTTCCGAAATTCCCCACCTCCAAAATTAGGGCGTATCCTAATATGCCACATTTTATGCACTTAGAAACAATTCCTGGTGGACAAGGGGCTTTCACAGTATTCATATTAACTGCTGCCAAGAAGAATGGTTGGACCCTCACTTGTGTTCACATTAGGACAGCTCTCTCACATTTAGTAGCCTTTCATATTTGCAAGCCGTTCATTTTCACTTCTAGATAGCGGGATGGGGTGTATGAATCAATTTTGGAGTTTCCTCAGAAAATTTGAAATTAATTTCTCCATGTTTTTCCACGTAGATTGAAAAAAAAAAAATTTAATTTTAAAATTTCGGGTGGAGAAGGGGGGGGAAGTTAAAATTTTGAAAACATGGATTTTGACATACTCAGAATCTCGTCACCGAAAACAGGGATCCGCTGAAAAAATTTCAAAACAAAAAGAAGGTCGATTTTTTTTTTTGTGCCGGTGTACTTGTAAACATTAACCAAATTCTTTTTTAGAACAGTAGATCTCAAGGTACATAAACCTATGAATAGTAAAATGTAAACAGATATTTGGTTCAAATACCCTTTTGGACAGGAAAATGCCGAGGGCTGTCGGTCCCACGGGCGCCTTTCAATTTTTTTTTTTAAATCTTAGTTTTTCAGCTTTACATGCTATTATTCATAGCTTTATGTACTTCGAGATCCACTGCTTCAATAAAATTGTCTCGAAAGTTTTTAAGTTCTGTCGTCAACAAAACTTAATATTGAAACTGTTGAAAGTTAGAATGAGTCTTGATTTTCCTTTTGTAGTTAATTGTATTAGCATGTAAGAAGTTAAGGGTCGAAACGCTTACCTTAGGGTTTCTTTAAGACCTGCTGTTTAGCTCTCCCGAGAGATTCTTGCCATTATTTTATGTTGTTGCCTGTCTCACTGTTTTTGTTTTTTTTTGTCTTATTTTGTTACAGAGGAGCCGTTCAGCCTCCAGGGAATCAAAAATATCTGAAAAATCTCACCAATCTGGTTCTCATAAGTCGGAAGCCTCTCGCTCCTATTCAAGGTCTCCAACTCCAAAATCTGCTCGTTCTCAGAGATCTGCCTCCCGATCTCGTTCTCGATCAAGGTCCCAGTCGCGTTCACCATCTCGTTCCAGATCTAGATCAAGATCTCGATCAAAGCATAGACACAGGAGATCATACAGCAGATCAAGGTAAATCTTACCATACACTAGTTTTTTCAAATAATGCTTGCTTAGTTCTATTATTTAGCATTTTCTTATATTTCTAAAATATAGTCCTCCAGTTTAAAATGTAATCCAATCGAAAGTAAAATTTGAACACTTTTCAACACTGCTGACAAAATGAACTTTTTCTCTAGAAGTTAATAAAAAGTTACAAACCTTTAAAGTTCTGTGATTTTACCAATCTGAAGTCTCCATTGCTGACATTTTCTTGAAAATGGTTTTCATCAGCATCAATGTAGAAAAAAAAAACATTCTGGTGGTTGAAAAATACTTAAACCAAGTATATGATTATTAAAGAACATATGTTATTCCTGAAAATTGTACTTCAATAAAGAATAAATATAACAATGGAATTTTGAACACAATTTGGTAAATTGTTTTCAACTTCATGTGCAATCAATTTCCAAAGGTCTCCAAATTAACACAACTTATTTACCACTCTCAGTATTGGGCCAAAGCATTCACTCTCTACTGTAATATGTAAAATGGCATCATCTCTTTCAACAAATACATTTTCTCTTAAATTTTTGTCAAATTTTACTTGTTGAACTAAAAATAGATTGTCATATGCTCCTTCCCCATATGTTTCAATTGCATTCTGAATCAAAAACTTAAGGTTTCTGTGGATCAGTTATATTATTTATTGATATATCTGTATATATATAAAAGTAGTTTTTGAACATGACAAAAGGGTCGTCTCTTTTCCTTGCTGGCATAGGTTTGATGGTTTGACTGGAGCTGCCAGATAAGGAGCTGTCTAGACTCCAATTGTCTGTTGTGGCATGGTTTCTATGGCTGGATGCCTTTTCCGATGCCAATCACTTTACAGTGTGCAGGGTGCTTATTACATGGCACCAGCATGTGTGCATTTACACAGTACTAGCATGAGTACATTTTATGTGGCACCAGCACCTGTAAAGGACAAGCCTATATGTATGGATGACAGCGTTTTTACTTGTATGTTAATCTTGTAAAATTGTTATCACTTATGCAGTAATGAAACCTGTTGATATTTTCATTTAAATATGAGTAGATTATGTCATAGGTTGGTAATAAAGTAAAAAATTTACAATTATCAACTTTTTGTAATAGATCAAGAAGTCGAAGCAGGCGGTACTGTTCTCGTTCTCGGTCACGAACTCCTTACTCACAAAGACGTAGATAGTAAGTATTTTTAACCCTTTCGTTACCATATTTCTAATCATGTGTTTCAATTAATTTCTAATAGAATCATAAATTTAGTCTGGTTTCATTAAACAACTTTTTTATTTATCAACATATTAATGTGATTTTTGGAAGATAATTTAACGAAAGGTTCTCAACCAATTCTATACCAAAATTTTTGTCACAAAGTGACTCTAATTACAGGTAAATTCAACAAAATATAAAATTATTTAAATTTTTGTTCAAACATCGCTATAGAAAATGGGTTAT
Organism: Octopus bimaculoides; assembly: GCF_001194135.2. Lineage (NCBI taxonomy): Eukaryota > Metazoa > Mollusca > Cephalopoda > Octopoda > Octopodidae > Octopus > Octopus bimaculoides. Next base: position 106,204,913 of record NC_068981.1, read on the forward strand.
TGAGTACAACAAAATATTATTATAGAAGAGTTGTGCACATTACTGGATTCATTACTGTCTCTTTTGCCAGTATAAAATTAAAATCCAGAGCAGTACCCAGTATTTGATTCACAAATCTTCCAAACTTTGATCCCCCATTTTGTGGGCTTTCCTGGCATATACTGTCAAAAACGCACTCGGCCTTTATAGCCCACCATATCCTCATCTATAAACTGTTTTATATGCGTTTTGAACACAGTCAATGAGGGGTCTTAGTTTAAATAAGGGATCAAAGTCTGGTTCTCCACGTACTGGTGTACTGCTCGTGTCTCTTATATATATATATATTGAGTCAATTTTAAAAACTGTCTTCGTCATTATACTTGAGACATATTCGTCTCCAAAGGGTCCATCACTACTCTAGTAATTTGTTATTCTAGGTAACTTTCTAATGCCCATAATAATATTTATGGCAGAATATGCTTTAATTTCATTCAAGTTTGTGGGAAACCACAAACTATCCCTTTTTTACGCTTTGTTTACATTCAGCGTAACGGTTTGTTTCCACCGTAATCAATTCAAATAGGTACATCGGAAAAAGCAAAAAGAAATAGTCTAAAACTTTACTCTCCTGGGTAAGACTGGCTTGGTCCAGTTTCTTCAGAAAAATCACTGAAAGGAGTTTTTAAATTTTCACTCCATTCAGGTACTAATTCATTCTCTTTATCGCTATCATCGGAGCTCTCGGATTCACTGCTTTCATTTTCGGAAAATGAAACAGATTCATTATCAAATACCACGTGCTTTTTTTTTTCCCCCGGTTACAGAGTTAGATTTATCAAGGTCTTCAACGGAAAATCCTTCGAATTCTGACTCGCTGCTTGACAATAAAATTCATATCCATTTTTTTTGTCAGG
>NC_068981.1:106206572-106229144 GCF_001194135.2 Octopus bimaculoides
TTATTTTCAGTTTAGCAGCTGCTGTGTGAGCTGTTGCTTTTCATTTTAACCAGTGTAGAATTAAAAAAAAAATCTAAGTTTACTTCCTTAGAGATTTGTGAACTTACCTTTTATGTCAACATCTTAGTTTTAAGATGCCACACATCTTAAATATAAGATCCTCATGTATATTAGTGCAAACAATGCTGCAATCATACTTTTGAATTCAGTTTCAATGTATTTGACTTTGATTGTTGAATATGTACACAGCACTAAATATTCTGGATTATGTAAAAAAAGAAAAACAAAAAAAACTATGATTAGGTGTATTTGTTTACTTTGTCTTAACATCAATGATACTGGATTTTAGGAAAATTCTTATTTCTATGTTATTTATGTTGTTTGGCTTTTAAATGATAATTAGTGACTCACCATTAGCTATCTTAACTACTCGGTTAAGTATGCTAAAAGAGTAAACCCTAACTTAGTACCCTTAAAATTTTGTCACAACACAAATTTTAATAAATATGACCGTTTTTTTTCATGTGTGCATCAAATATGGCTGAAGCGGACATGATTAGCGAAAATAATTGGAACTGAGAATATAGTGAAGATTTTAGAAGAATATGATTGGTTTCACTTCCAGTTTATTGGAACAATATTTTCAAAACAACTTGTGAATAATGAAAAATGGTGTCAACATACTTCAGAGTATGGAAGTGAAATTGAAGAAAACAAGGTTATGGGGGATCCTTCTTGGAACACTTACAAATATCCATGGCTTTAGAATTTCAAAGAATTATAGGGCCTATGCTCTTTGAAGCATTGATCCTGATTCGTGAGTATGCATCAAGTGCAATCCACTGATGTGCTCTTAATGTTTTAAGTAGTAATGCATTGAGGTAAACTGTTACACTAACTACATCTTATGACATTAGCAACTTTTTTTTTTTAATTGTGTGTTTGTGTGTGTGACTGGTACACTTATGGTTGATTTCAGTCGTAAGAATTTTTACGGAATATTTTAAAAAGGGCTTGGTCTCTTCAGCATTAGGATATTTGAATGATAAGTTCATTCATGATTTGGCTATTGGAAAAAAGTTTTTTTATACAAAAAAAAAAAAAATGGTTTGGTAGTTAACAAAGTTTGTATGAAGAACTACAATTAATAAATATAACCACGATTGTTTTTCTACTCAAGTGTGAAGCCATATTATGTAAGTAATCTTTATTGTATACTTACACCATTTTATACATCTTCATGCTGTATGGCTCATTGGATGATATTTCCATTTTAACAAGTGGTTTACAAACAATGTTTTTCATAGTTGAGAACATACCTCAAATATTTTCATGGGCAGTTTAGTTTCTTCACTATTTTTCCTTTCAGGACAACCCTGAGCCTTCACGGTGTCTTGGTGTTTTTGGTCTCAGTTTGTATACACAAGAAAGAGATCTCAGAGAGGTTTTTACTCGATATGGTCCAGTCGAAGATGTTCAGGTTGTCTATGACAGACAGGTATTATTTTATATTTTTCTCTTCACTAGTTTATGATAGGAAAATACAATCTGACATTATGTGGTTAAGTCAAAAATTATACACTAATTTATTTGAACAAAAATGGGTTAAACAGTTACATAATTTTTCAACATAGGCTCCTTGTTTTTCGATGCTTGCTTATTCCATTGAAGAAGGTTTTCAGCTGGTTGCACCACTTGTCCAGTCATTTTAAAATTTCCTAATTCACTCTTACACACTTCTGCATGTTAGAGCTCTGTTTTCATATTGTACTGAAAACCTGTGATGAATTTCAGCATGTCAACATCTTCATACAAGAGAAAATCAGATCACTGATCTCTGTTTTTCCTTGGTGCACATGCCCAGCAGAGTGGCCATGCTTACTCTGCAATACAAGTAAGAATACAAAGCAATTGCAGTCAAATTTTGGTTAGATAACCACAAGAGTACTATCTTTTAGTTTGTAGGTACGGAAGGTATTGTGGCTGACATAAAAGTTTTGGCAGAAATGCGGATAATTTTTTACCTTCCCTAGTATGTTTTTTATTGTAAATTGTAAAATACAATAGTTCTTTTGCAACTGGGTTCATATTTAAGTTTTTTGTTTGTATATTTCTAGCTAAAATACATTTCCAGTTTGTATAAATTAAAAGTCTAGATTCAGCTTAAAATTCTGAGAACAATGTTGAACATGAAATATACTAGGAAACTGGAGGGTGCAAATGTGACTGTATACATAGCTGAAACACTAACAATGTAGGTGAAGACACTAGTCCAGGTGTATCGGTGGATGAAAATAATTCATTTCAGAAGGAATTTAAAAAAGAATTTTGTAAAGTTTTCCCCTCTACATTATGCAATCTTGCTAAACATGTTAGATTGTTGTTTCAATTCACTGATATACAACATTCTTGACACTTTTTGATTATTGTTTGACAGAATTGTTATTATTGGGGAAATGCTTTCATTTGTTCTTTTACATTCTCAGTTCAAATCTCTTGGGTGTCAACTTTGTGACTATTTGTAATTAACACCTTCCACTCGAAAATTGCAGACCTTATGCCTGAATTAGAAACTATTATTACAAGTGACTTAGTAAAATCATTAGGGTTGGAAAATATCCCTTACAGTATTTTCTCTGACACTTGCTTAGCTCACCTTGGCCTTTCAATCCTTTGGTGTTGATAAAATAAAGTGCCAGTCAGGTACTGTGGTCAGTACTAGTCCTTCTACTTAAGATTGCTGGCTTTTGAGTATTTTCATTATTATAACAGCTAAAATGAGATGGGTATCCTTGCTCTCGACTGTGTTGTATCTGCTTGGAATTAGATGGTCACATTGATTTTAGCCCTTCACAATTTGGTGTTTTAAAAAAAAGATTGCATTATAGATATTTACTATGTGCAAACCAGATACTGCTGCCCCTTAATGCCTGGCCTGCTATATCTGGTGTAACTTTCACTGAACTTACTCTAGATAAACATTAAAACTCCAGTAATATCTTACCACCCTTGTGTTGTATACTATTTTGCGGGCTTACCTGATGTAGATAAAGGTATGTCAAGCCTTTATCAATCAAAAATCTTTTTAGTTGGTAGTAGGACTTGGCATTATAGTGTTCACTATCATGCTATTGGTGTTTTGTTCATAGAAATACTGATCCAACTTCAAAAACCATGTTAAGATTGTGATCTTGGATGTTGCCATATGGAATGAATTATTTGCAAATAGAAATGCCCTTTCTGGTATTTACAGTATGATAATTCAATCTGTCTATATTCACGTAATGCATTACTTTTCACTCTTGTAGAATATTTGAATTGGAATTAAAGTGAGTCAGATGCAGTTTTATTATATACTGTTGGAAATTGAAACTGTCTGCAGTCCACCATGTGTTACCCTGGATACATTTTTGTTTTTATTTGCTGCATTGACAATTATTTCCATTCAGTCTCTAATGCTAAATCATAAATTTAAAATGGTCAGATAGAGACAGTCTGAACATGAAATTTAGATGTTGAAAAAGATGTAGTTGTTTCACTTTGTAGAATCAGTAATGCACTAATGCAGGCGCTTTGATCTTGAACATGGGCAGGAAATAAAGTATTAAAATGTCTGAGATGGAGCAGTTCTAGTTTTACTAAAGAAAAAAAAGTCAATGCATTTTGATTCATTCAAATTTTTTAAATGAAACCTTTATTAAGCTAGAAATTTTGTGTGCGTGCTTGCATGCACAATGAATGATGTCTGAAATGATTTTAAGAATCTTATGTATTCATTTTTCTTGTAGTCTGGCAGATCACGAGGCTTTGCCTTTGTGTATTTTAGAGCTACACACAATGCCATGGAGGTAAGTCATAATTCATGAATTCTGGATAATCAAAACCAGTTAGCAGTTTATTCTAAAAATTTCATTTGGTATTGGCTAATATATTGCTGTAATTTTATAACTTTCACATGACTAGCTTGATTTATACATTTTTGACTGATATGTGACCTGTAGATCATGTGATGATTCTCATATCTACAATTAATTTTTCAGTTGAGGATAGTTATGGAGACTGTTTACTTCTAGCATGTTTAAATGCATTTACTTTCTGTTTATACTTTAGGTGTATCCATGTTAATTGTTAAAAGCTCCTATACAATAGGCTCATACTTAGGTATTTTTTTGTTTTTTATTTCAGGCGAAAGATAGGTGCAACGGAATAGAAGTTGATGGTCGAAGAATAAGAGTTGACTATTCCATTACAGAAAGAGCTCATACTCCAACACCTGGTATTTACTTAGGGAAACCAACTTCGTAAGTACCTTTTTACACCTAAACCTTTAATACATTGTTTTGCTTGATTTTTCAGTATTAGTTTTACAAGTTTGTTTTTATGTTGCTTCACTTGGTTCAAATTTAATGTTTCAGAGAAGGCAGAGGTAAACGTTCTCCATCTCCTTACTATCGACGCAGTGGAAGTCGTTACTCTCGGTCCCGTTCCAGATCATTTTCTCCCCGTAAGTTTTGTTTTCCTTAAATTCGCATGACAACTCCACTTGAATGTTCCATATGGAAATACTTTTGGAAATGCTTATCAATGTGAAGTATGATAGACCCGTTATTTTAAACTCTATTGTTACCATATAAGCTTTAACTTGATGTGCTACGGTATTCTTGTATAGGCTTGATTTTACTATTACTAACCCTTATTTAGTTTTTTGGATTAAAACTGCAAAAGTCATTTTACAATTTGTCACCTAAGTACTATATTAGAATTTTTATGCAATGTAATTGTTCGGTCCAATAATTTGGTATATGAAAAGACATGCTGTTCAGTAAAGTGAAAGCTAAATGTTTGGATGAGTGAAATTTTGCCACATTTTAAAATATATACTGTTAGTAAAAGTGACATCTGAACATTTAGAACTTGACAAATTGAAGTATATGAGCTCTCTGGCTTAATATCTCAATTATATATTAAAAACAAAAAAAGTTTTATATGAAATACGTTCAGTTTTGGCACATCATAGTCAGTAACCATTATGTTCGCAGTTTTAACATAGCTTTTTGTTTTCTAAGCTTGGTAATGCTCGATATATTTTAAAAGCATTGATATTAAACTTGGCAGCTGCATTTTGGTAACAAAAGGGTTTTTAATAAATTTTGTTTGGGTTTCTAATGATTAAAGCTTATATTTTAGATGTCAAGATCACTAAATAAATCCTGTGTAGACAACATGAAAGATTCAGTGTTATGTGTATATTTATCAATGTACAAGGTTTTGCAAAGAGTGGAGGTTTCGGTTTCTATGCAAGTAGATTTTAAAATCTTCTATAGGCTGTTTTAGTTTGGCTGTTTAGATTTGGACAAATTGAATTAAATCTTTCATTCTTTGATACCCCATATTGTAAGGTTGCTCTTCATGTGTGTGGCTGGAAGCATACCTGATTTTTCTATCCCACTGTCCCTTCATAAATGGACTGTTTTTTCTTAGTGATAGAGCTTACATATGCAGTGTCTAAGAGAGGTCATAATGTTCTGTGTACAAGATGTACTGCCGGTGTTCAATGCATGCCAATAATTTGAAATCCACAGTCTAATCCATAATACTGAAAATTTGAGGATTTGTTGTACGAGTCATCTGTGCTCCAATAAGTTTGTTCTCCTGAGCACCTTCCAAATGCCTATTACGTATATTTAAAAAAGAAAAAAAGAAACCCTGAATCTCATCAAGGTGTGTTAGAGGACATAATCTCCTAATTAAGTTCCTACAGTTTGGAACATTTCAGTCGCAAAAATTGAGGGAAATAATTGATTTATATGAAAACTATCATATACATTTTATCCAAATCAACAATACTTCTAAGAAGTCTATCTTAGGCTGCATATATTTGAAAAGCATCAGAAAGACTGGGTTTGGTTTCTACTGAAAAATTCAGAAAAAGATAATTGGAAAATGAAATAAAGCATTTATGCTTGTTAGAATTTTTCATTGCTATTCTTCCGATTTGTAGTTGCTGGGATCTTTTGTTTCATTTCTAAAAAGACAAAAATATCCCTTGAAATTCAGAGAGCATAAATTTGTCATGGAAATGTTGTATAAAGTCACTTCCACTCATATAAAATTTAAATATAAGTAGGTAATTATGTTATATAGCAAATTAAATGAAAGGAGTAATCAAAAGTACTTGTCGACAGCTTTCATATTATCACATGCATTTTCTTGTGCAGTTGTCAAAACCAATATTCTTTGCCTATCTAATCAAGATACATTTTTTTGTGTAATTTATGATTTACCTGTGCTCATAATTTTTTTTATTTTTATTCTGCTGCTCAGCTTTGTTTTTTGTACTAACCCATTAGCATTTAAACCAGCTAGATCTGGCCTTTCACACATACTTTACAATGTCATTTTTAAAATAATCAAATCAAAATCTCAAAGCTATGAGATAGTGCATTATCAATTCAAAACAATGTGAATAAACAAGCATTGCATTTGACAAAGTAATCTGAATGCTAAAGGGCTAATTGACCTTGTGCAAAGGCTGAATTTTGGTTTCTTAATCTAATAAAATTTGCAAAAGTGCAACTGCTGAGAATGATCCTAGTCTTTTTTTTCATCTCTATCTTTCTGGGTTTTGCTAATGTATGAATAAACAGTAAAGCCCAATTAAAAGCACTTATTAACTGTAGGATAATTTTTCTTCACCCCAACATTTAGACCTTGTATTCAAATTTGTCGTGATTTAAAACTAATTTTTAATATTTAGATGAATTCAGTTTCTTCACTCATTAGAAATATCAGTATTAAAAATATTCATGAAGGTAAAATGATTGTAATTATATATATCTGCAGTTACAAAGTGGAAAATTTTCTTATACTCTGCTTACTAACAATTTTGTTGGATCTTCATTTTCAGCTTATCTATTTAAATTAGTGGTTCTCAACTGGGCTCCATATAAGATTTTGTTTAAATTTATGTGCAATAAAATTGGTTATAACTTCTACAATACACAAAAAATTTTAACTAAATACAATTTGTAATATATCCAATTGTGAAAATATAAATAGGATTTTATTTAAGCATTTAATCACTATGGGGTCCATAGACAAAAAGTGGTTGAGAAACACTGATTTAAGTGGTCAACATTTTACTTAAAAAGCACCTAAGTGTAATTGTTACACATGTTTGAATGTTATCTAAATATTTCTTGCAGGTCTATCTTACTGATTTAGATCCAAAATATTTGTTTTGATCTGCATGTAAATAGTGCCTTGCTTTTCTTGTCCTTTTTTTGTGTAAATAATTTGCATTAAATTATATATTCTACTAAAGAGGTCTAGGTTTTTGATACTTTCTAGAGTTTTCAAAATGTGCAATTAACTATCCATTAAAAACAGGCATTCCCTTTCTAGCTTAAGGAATTGCATGTTTTTTTTTATTTTAATCAGTCGGTTATTTTTTCCTAAATGTAAAGAAAAATGCTTCCATCAGTATGTGCAGAAATCCATTGTGATTTACTGAAGTTCCAAACTAAAGCACTTTATAAAATTCTTTTCTAATGTTATTTTAGAAATTCAGTACATTTTACTAAATATGTAATTGGCTTTAATTCCATTATGTAAAATTTTATCCCAGCCTGTCCATCTCCTTCTGTTATGTTGCTTCAGTGTTATTACATGATTCTCTTTGTTTCCCTTTTTCCTCAGGTCACTATTGAGATGTTTTGTCCTATGCGATGAGCCTACAGTAAAAAGCAGCTCTTCAATAAATGTACATAATTATGGTGTAGTCAATATTTGTGCCTGTGAGGAAATTCCGAATAATTCTAAGGCAGAAATGCATCTTCCACAATTTATCATATCTTTCCCTCTATAGCCAGAACCAAATATGTAGCTGTAGTTCTTTTTTGTGCTGTCTATTTCCCTGCTATACTGTTAACAACTTTCAATAAAGATCAATGGGAGTGTCTTAATCTATAGCATTTTTTGTTGTTTTATGAAGCCAGGATCAAATGAAGAGTAAAAAAAAAAAGTAGACTGCAGAATTTTTGTCCCCAAAAATTAATGTTACTTATTCTTGTATTGTATAAAGGTTATGAAGAAAGAAATGAAATGGGCTGGTGAAGAAAGAACTCTGAAATCAGGGGATTGAACGAGAAGAAAGAATGAACTGTGAAGAAAAATCTGAATAGGCTGAATGAAAATCATGGAAGCTAAGAAAAATGAGAAAAATAATTTATAAAATAATAAAAAAAATATGAAGATAATGAGTTGGTGAATTAAGAAGTGGGAATGAGAAAATGGGTTTGATATGCCAAGATAGAAGTCTTTAGCTGTGTAAAGAAGCCAGAAGATCGCTTGGAATCGAGCAGATGGGTAACATTTTTATTCCAATTTTGATTTAGCTGACTGCTGACTATTTTAGACTGAACTGACATAGGATATTCTTGCTTGTCTTGTTTTGTTAAAACACAAGTTGCTAATTTCTAAATTTAGGCTTTTAGTTGAACATTATAATGTTATATCACCTTCATTTAAAAAAAAATTTCTGGGGTCTTTATCAGATGTAAGTTACATTGCGGTATGTATGGTGGTACCATTTCTGTAAATTTAAAAACATTCCCATTCTTTTAACTTATCGGTTCTTAATTCAAATATTGTAGATATGGGCACTTTTTTGACGCTTTTCAAGTTCACTGAAATTTTCTCCATTTTTTTTTTTTCAAACCTCATAGTTCTTTTAAGCTAAGAAAACCTGTGGTTTTGCTGTTTAGCAAGACTGTGTAATACTTTCTGGTTTTAATAAACTTATTAAAAGGATCTGGTGGTTATTATTCACACCAATTTGACATTGACACTTGCAAAATTAGATTGACCAAATTGGAAACAGTTGATCTATTAGTATTCCCTGCTCTAGTAAAATTTCGACTGGATCCTTAGTTAAGAAGAGAAAACGTTAGGTTCTATAGGTTTTGTTCTTTGCGGTATGGATTTACCTCCCATTACAGAGAATTATAGTGGAAATGGGTGTGTGCCTTACATGAAATGGAATATAATAGATGAGTGAACTTAGCAATATTGCTTGAAATGAAAGTGATGCATCCTAAGGTGAAAACTTTCTTACTGTAATAGCACTGAAACTTCAATTCTTTTTTTTTTTGTTTAAATTTCTGCTTTTATATGGTTACTTGTTTGCTTGTTTAGGGCAAGACTGTTTTCCTTTCATAATTTGTCAAACATTATACATTAAAGATAAAGATAATAACCATCTAAAATTAAGGTAATTTGTTGCCTTATATTTAGTCATTTCTTCATTACAAAAGACAAAATCTAACTTTAGATTTGAGCACATTACATTTTCTATTTCAATCTAAAATTTTACTCCCACAATAACTTCAGCTCAAAATTTAACTCAGTAAGAGCCAAGACAATTTTTTTTATCACATTCGAATTATATTGCCTGTGATCTTTTTGCAGCAGCAAGTAAGAAACTTAATGATGAAGAACTATTTGTTAACGAAGACCCATCACTATTGTTGCCACTCCTTAGAGCTGTCTTTCTCCTTGTGAACAGAACATCACCTCATTACATTACATATCACGACACTTTGGATACAAAGCTGACTGTTATGTTAAGAATGAAGGAGATGGCAGTACTTAATTTACATACTCTAATGAAGCTTATCAAAGAAGTACATAAATTTTTGAATGGGGCAAATTCTACATAGAAGTGAAAATTGGTCAGTATAAATATGAAATTTCTGTTTAGTGTGTGTGTATATATATATATATATATATATATATATAGACATATATATATATATACCAAGTTCTTTGATTAACTCTAAATCTTGGCAATCTAGATATAAAATAGGTTGTTTGCTGAATGTTGACTTGACTCAACTAAATTTGAGATTGATAGTTGATATTTATTATCTTGAGTTACACTAATCTGCTGGAAACTTATATTGTTTGCTTTGAAATGGATTTGTTAGAAGCAATGTCTTTTAACTTGGAGGTTCATACTTCAAACTCCTCCGCTAGAAAGCTTACCATAAAATACTGAAGTTGGCTGAAAAGTTTGCACTTTTGAAAGTTTAAATTGAAATTACTGTCCTGCTGAATATTTCTCATGTGGAAAATGTACAATGTCATTGAAGAAGATTTGGCTTTGATAGGAAAATCTATTTGAAAATTAACAATCAAATTTAAGAAAGAAGGTAAGTAGTGGTGTTTCTCTGCATCATGCAGTGTATACTATAGTGGTCATTTTGGATTCTAAGTTACAACAGTTATTTAAAAATTAATGTTGTAAGTTCAAGTATTCAGTAACCATATATTAGACACAGCTTTGTAAGCTTTATTATAAATTGAAATGTTCTGTATTGTGTGTGAAGTTTCAAATGGCCTAAAGTGATTTGTTGTCAAATCTTTCAATTGTATGTGCAAATAGAATTCATTTCCATTGATTGCTTAATGTTTTAAAGAACAGTTAAACTTTCTTTACACACATTTTCATATGAAAGTAAGCCACCATTTGTCAACTTAATAGTAATATTTTAAGCAATGTTGCTACTTGTTAAGCACTAGCAAATCTTGGGGATGTTGACACTGATTTATTCCCTTGCTGTTCAGGCTTGATGAACACTTGAAGCACTGGAGGTAATAAAGGTAATGGTCTTTTAGTGTTTCTTCGTTTCAGCTAATTGCTGTATTATGGCAGAAATAAAAAGGTTCTTTTTTTTTAAATGTTTTGTTAGTTTTCAGTCTTAGTTGTGTAAAAGTAAGTGTAATCAACATTTGTGTCCATACATTCAATGTGAAATTACAGGAATTATTGAAACTCACTTAAGGTTTGGGGATTCTAAAAGCATATCTAGGTTTTTCTTTTTCCTACAAGCTTTACTTAGATATTCTGGCCTCTTATTGAAACCAGTTGACTGTATTTTGATATTCTCTACATAACTTTGGCATTACTGTTTCATATTTGCAGTACATTTGAAGCCCTCTGATTTTAGATATCTTACAATCACATTTTTATTTTATCTTATTTAAAAAAAACTTCAGGCAGTTTTTGCTTAGTAGGTATCCACTCGTTATATTCCAGTGTTACGACTGCTCTGCAAATTTTTTAATGTTAACTGCTTTTTCAATATGTGCTTAGCTGTTTCCTTCTACAACTGCCAGGCTTATTTGTTTGTAAAGGTAGGGTCCTGTTCTTGGCTGCAAAGTCTCTGCTTTACATTTTGGCATGATACTCTTCTACAGTGCTTTTTTAAAATTTATTATTTTTTTAAAAAATCAATTGAAAGTGGTTGTTGAGGCAATTGAAAATTAATGCTTTTCTGTTCACTCTGGTAAATTAGTAGACTAAAAGTAGCACAAATTTGCTTTTGGTATATTGTTATACTTAGTAGCTTGTGTAACATAATCTTTCACTGGTATTAAGTGTGAGTGTACATGTTTCATTTTAACCCTTTAGCATTTAAACAAGCTATACCTGGAGCTGGTTCAAATACTGTTTGTGTGTTCAAACTGGCCAGGCCTGACCTCATGCACCTAACTTACAATCTCTAAAAGTATTGTCACATCAAACCATTTTTACTTAAATATGATTGTAGAGATTGAACCATTTCTACGTAAATATGATTGTAAATAATGCGAAATTTTAAGCAACACAAGATTTGATGAAGAGTTTGGTATTTTTGTAATAACTGAAGATTTGAAAACATGTAGAAGAGAGAAAAGTGGCTTTTGTTTCTGAATTTTCAACTAATGACAATATTTTTATAGTGAAAAGGATGAACTTCAGAATAACATTCAAAATATCACAGCCAAACAATAAGACCAATCAATACATAACTATATAAATCTGCATGATAAAAGTTAGTTATAAAAATTGTTGACATTTGTAAACAAAATACATTTGGCATTAATCTAAATGCTAAAGGGTTAAAAATACTATTTTACAATTTATATGAATAACGTATCTAGCAGTGCTAGTCTTTAGTTTAAACCAATTTATCCTCCTTATACTGCAGATATGTACTTAATTAGTTTCTCATTTAACTGGTTGGTTATCAAGTGCAATTTAGTATAGTCAAGAATTTTTTTGCCTTAATTTTGCACTGCTGGTTGTTTTCATATTTTTGGCCTGAGTGATAGGTAACTAATTGGCTAGATGCTTTGCTGTCTCCATGCAAAGTATTCAGCTTGAATTTTCTTGACACAAAAGCTTCACTGTTTAACTCTTATGGTATTTACAAGGTAGCTTGAATAAAAGTTTGATATTTGGAAGGTAAAAAGTAAATTGACTTTGAAAATAATTTTCGGTATTTTTAAGTGAGTTGAACCCTCAGATTTTTGGAGTTTTGAGTTATATACTGTTGAATATCTTAATTCTTTTTGATAAAAGGAATATATAATTGATGAAAGCACGAGTCTTTGGAACAGTAGTCTAAGAACATTCATTTAGATTAGTGTTGGGTTGGTTATCAAATATGAAAAGTGATGTACCAAATAAATAAAGGGGGGGGGGTGCAATGGAGTTAACCATTTCATCAATATGTTTCACTTATCTTCTGAAGTTGCTATTTTGTAAAACAGCTGTCACTGGCAGAATCTCTTTCATTGGGCTGATATAAAAGTACCTGTTAAGTACTGCCATAAGTTACATTCACTTCACTTCAGGAACATTGAATCAAGAGCATGTAACTAAAAAAAAAAGTTAAATATTGTACAGCATGTTCACTATAGGAAAAACATTAATACAACAATGGAATTGCTATATCACTTTCATAGAGAGTATGGCAAAATTTCGCTAATTAATGGGGTAGGGTATCCCAAAATGGAAATTTTTGCTTAGGTTGGTTTTAACTAACATGTATTTAAATTTGTCAATAATATTCTTACTGTTTGCAACAAAGTAACATTTATGTAGCTTGATGATGAGCTATTGGCAACATAAACATGTTAATTTGTTTTACAAACACATACACTTTGATGTCCTAAAAATGTGTATTCTGCTATTTGCATTTCAATCTGACAAGCCTGGATAAAATAGATAAAAAGAACTAGTTTTAGGTAACTGAAAGACTAATGGAGGTTAATTTTTAAAGAAAGAAGAATTTTGTAATACATGGTGTCAGGAGGGTATCTAGCTATAATTAATAGCTGCAGTAGTAAATTTATATATATCTACATGTTACATACCATACATTTCATTTGGCACATTTTTCTTGCTCATGAATTTACAGGCAGCTGGGTCATATCTCAGCTCTCTCACTTTTATAAGAAGTACATGGGATTTGAAAATAATTTCGTAACTCATTTTGTAGATGTGATTTATCCTCAAAACATTTTTTAAATATGACTTGAAGGAAATTGACTATGGATAATTTAGGGTTAACCCATTAGCATTTAAACTGACAGTATTCGGTCCAAATATACCTGTTTTATGTGCAGACTGGCCATATTCAGCCTCTCAAACCAAAAACGGTAACGCATGATTAATGCAAAATACTATGAATAGGAAATTAACGTAAGGGAAATAACTCTAAAATTTAAATCTAATATATTAATCCAGTTGTCTGTCTGTCTGTGCGCTTATAATTCGAGAATTGTTCATCCAATCGCGCTGAAATTTTAAACATGTATACATGAGAGAGTGGGGCATTTCATAATCTAAAAAGATTTCCAAAATTTTCAGTTTCAAAGTGAGAATCGCTATTTTTGTAATCTTTTTGTCCTATTTCTTCCACCATGCTGTTCCTTAAAAGCAACAAGTTGCTCAGACAGCTAGTACATACCATTTCGCTTGCAACAAGGGGAGTACAGGATGACAGTCAGCCAAAACCGTAGCTATGCTGTCTCTTCTTTTTTCCTCTCTATATACAGAGGGCTCAATGCGCTTATCTAACTTGAAGCAACAGTTGTCAAATGCAAAATGTCAAAGAACTATTAACAATTTGGCTGTTATTTCTACCAGGTCTGGCTACCATGTAGAGGTCTCCCTCATCGGCTCATCTAATATATAAATCCTGTTTCGGTATGTCTGTTATTGGTGTGCTTATAACTCTAGTATTGTTCATCTAACCGTGCTGAAATTTTAAACATGGAGACATGAGAGAGTGGGGCGTTCCTTAATCTAAAAAGATATTCAAAATTGTCAGTTTCTAAGTGAGAGTCGCTATTTTTGTAATCCTTATAGCCTGTCCATCAGATGATTAAAACTTCCATAGGAACCGTATTTTACAATTAGTGACAATTACCCTTGATAAAAGTGACTGAAATTAAAAGTTGTAACCTGCTAAGAAAAACAGGACAATGTTGTCATCATTTGGTAAAAAGATTTAGAAGAAATCCTAATATTGAGGGGTTTGAAAACGTTAAAGTTTGTCGATAGTAATGAATAATTTTCTTGAAGCTGATAAACAATTTGGCAGTGGGGTTTTTGATTCGAATGGTTTTAGGTAGGATTATAAAAATTTTACTGGCTCTAATTTGGGAAGGCATAATGGTTTTGAGGGAGATAACTCTTCAGTTGTTAGTAGTTATAGGATGTTGATCTTTAAGAGAGTATTGATCTGTTTGAGTCATTTTTTTCCTATTTTCTCTTTGTCAAATGATAACTGCAAATATTTGTTTCTTTAGATGTACTGCAGGTGACTACAGGTAATTAAACTTTCTTCTATTAAGTGGTTTTGAGCTCATTGTCATTATGCAGCACTTGCAGTGTCTTAGTAGATTCAGGTTGACTGCTTTGTGAATAGGATTAGGTAGTATATGTGCATCTTCATGTTCTCCCTTAACTTAAACTGTGTGACAAAAGTATGCTGGTCCAATGTCAGGCCTACCAGTTTTCTTGGTTTACACAGCTCTTATATATTATAGTGCTCAATGAATTTTCCATTATTATCCATTGTTAATTGTCTCCTTAGTTATATACTGACTCCATGTACTTCTGACATATTTTCAATAGCAAAGTGTGTAACAAAAAGTTTCGTTTTGAGTATATCCCCTAAAACTCAATTTTCATGAAAATTTTGATCAAAGGGGTCTTTTGGGAATGGGAGATATGAAATCCTGTTTCACTGCACACCTTCATTCACTCTTGGTCATGAAACTAAATATTAAAAGATTGCAACCAATTATGAAACAATTTGATTACTATTCATCAGGTATGAGCAATATAATAGACTCATTGATGAGACAGATTAGTCTCAAATAAGGTTCATTGCTCGTGATCATTCCCAGTTCTCCTAGTGAGAATGTTAGATATACCTAATTTTCTCAAAGATATAGAATGTGGCATCAGTCATGCACACATTGATATTAAAAGTATTTCATCATTGATCTTTACTTTAGCTAATCAAAGGCTATGTATTTTCTGGTTGTGAACTTAGAAATGTTATCACATTAAGGAGTGTTTTTAGTGTCACTGTCCATGGAAACAGTGCAGAGTTGACATGAAGTGTCTAGGCTAAATGTGGATAATATTTGCCAGGAATTGCGGTATCATGTACATAAGAATGATCATTATTTGGAAAAATTGCAAGAATTCTGAAAGTACTAATATATGTTGCATAATTGTGAGCAGTTCATATACAGTAGCTGGGTGTTATCCTTGGAAACAGTGCATTGTGCAATCTGTTGGGAAGCATCCAATCAGATGAAAAATAGAAGACTGTTTTCACTTGTACAAACGACAACATTGTAATGACTGTAGGGCAGAGATATAGCAAGGCATAGTGGAAAAAGGACTAAGGCGATTCGTAACATTTCATGAACCTTGATGCACAAAGGTTGCATTTCTTTGAATGTCTGCAAACATTGATACTGATAGCTTAAACATTAACAAATTAACATGCATCAAGAATCATTTCACAGTTTTGCTTAGGGTGTTATTGTATTTTATGTACCAAGGTTTCTTAAGAACTAATGTAAATGTTATGTAATTAAATGAAAGTTCATTCAAAATATGGTCAGCTGCTCTGAAACCTAGATTAACCATATACATTGGTGCAATCAGGATACTCTGGTTCTGCAAATTCAAGTCTGTCAGTGGAACAGGTAGACTTGTTTCTTATGGAAACCACCTATTCTTTAAGAACCTTGTGCAATTTCTCTGCTAGAAATAGCTGTTAAATTTTTAAATGACTTCTTTCATGAATAAGATATAATTGTGTGATGTCTAGAGGATAGGCATGGCTGTAGTGCTTGATGAGAGCTGATATGGGGTGGGGTTTAAAATTAATTGTATGCAGTCACATGGCTGAAGTGGGACAGGGTCATACATTGTTTGAAATTAACAATATTTCATTCAGTCAATCCAATTGCCCATCACTTTATTTCGGTCTTTTAAGCATTTGCCTGTTTACATACAACTTCAAAGGAACAATGCTTCCAATGTGTGACAAAGGAAACTATGTAACTCTACTTAACATTACTCCTTGAAGTGAAAATTGGGACACTTGTGTGTGTTTTATTTTCCTTCAGTTTTATAACAAAACAGGCTAATGGAGTTTTTGGTTAACACTGACAAAATTGTAAATCTACAGTGATCTGGGAGTATAACTTTGAGTCTATTGTGATTGAAAACATCTGTTACATGAAGGTATGGTTGTTGGCAGAAAGTTGTGGTTTAGGAGATTTTAAATATGACCTAACCTTTGTAATGTCTGTGTTCTGTGAATAAAAACAACTAAATTTAACAGCAGTCAACTATCTGCTATGTATTTAATGACCAGATTAAAAAGTTTTTTGTTTAACTCTTTTTGACTCCAAACTACCATTGGCTCTGTGAAACATGAAATCCTGATGACTACAAAACAACTTATTCCAAACACCAGACAAATTAGTTTACTAAATTCTTCCATATTTTCAAAATTATTTCTTGCATACATGTGTATATATTACATGCATTAAACATATACTTATACTGAAAGGATAAAAAAAGAATAGCACTCGTCTTCAATAAAGTGCATTACATTAAATAATGTAGTCCTTGATACACAAAAAGGCAGAATACTAATGTAATCAATGCAAAACAGCAATGTTTAGATGTGTATAAAAGTTTCCATAAATACATATTCCTCCTTTGCTATAAACTAGCCCGAACACTTGGTTAGCAACTGGTTTTTGTGTACATATATATGCCTAATTTATAACTAATTATTGAGGCAGCACTAATGTTTAGAAAGTGGGTTTCACGAAATCAGAAAGACTGAAGCTCAAGTGTTCCAGGGAAGTAATATGAAAAGCAATACAGAACTTTATGCCTGTGGTGTATAGATTAGAAACCTGCATATGTAAACAAATTACTCTGACCTGCATCTATGCATGTAACATGATTACTTAGCTGATGTCTGAATTCTTGTGTAAAGTCTTTGCTCTACATTAAAAACTAGTGGTGAGAAAGTTTAGAAATAAAAACAGGGAAACAAATGAATTGTTGTAATGGAATTCTAATAACCAGCTGCTACAGTTAACATTTTGTAGTGTTATGGTGTGTACGTTTATGACAGCATCGATCCAGGATATTCATCCTTCTCCACTTTCAGTACATCTTTTCTCATAGGAGTGGATGTGACTGGCAAGATTAATATACAGATCTTGTAACAATAACATTCACAGTGGGTTGGTTACATCTTATATAGTCTCTTGTGTTGAGTTTCAAAGTGCTCTCCACTCCAGCATCATACATGGACTTCCATGCCTTCTGATCAACAACCAGTTGAGTGGGACACTGCATAACATGCGAAAAACTTAATTTCTGTACTCAGCCCATCCTTAGTGATGGTGCTCCTCTACCTTAGGTGTATTTGTTCTGCTATTTTGGAAGTATCTCTTGAGGCCTGCATCCTTTGTTACCTTCTCTGCTGGGTTGGTCATGCGATTCAGATGCTAGGTAACTGGCTCCCAAAGATGGTTCTCTTTAGTGAGACCCAGACCAGAGGTAGGCCTCATGGACACTCAAAATTTTTTCATGATCATCTCTGGCTGTCTCTATATTTTATCTAAGGTATAAAATACAGGCATGTATACTTCTCACTTTGGATTGAGGATAATAAATATTTTGTGTACCTTTGTATTCCAAGCACATAGATAACTGCCTGCTCTTTAGTGGCCCAACAAAGTCTAGGACTGATTCTCAACTTTCTACAATACACAAGAGTCCACCCAAGTTAAATAGGAATCTAAGGAGTCCGTAGGTGAAAATGGTTGGGAACCACTGGTCTAGGATGTGAAAGATGGAAGGAGAGGGTTCCACCAGTACTCAGCAGAATAGTGAAGAACAAAAATGAATGACCTAGTTTAAAGATTGAATGGGCACATGAAATATGTAAAAACGAGTGAATAGAAATAACTTGTGCTAGTGGCATGAAGCTCAAAGATAAATATGAGAAATTGGTATGCTCCCAGTGAAGTTAAGACTTTAGTGGCTATTGAAATTAGTTCCAAATTTGACAGGAATTTAAAATTTTCAAGAATAGTCTGGATTGAACAAGAGATGCATTTTTGCTTTAATAGATATCAGCAAAGCAGTTGTCCTACCTTGGACTTGGTATACAAAAGGATTTAGATTTATACAGAATTATTGGGGAAAGTATGGTATGGAGTAATCTTACATAAAATAAGTATCTGCATGAGTTAAACATGCACACTCACAAGATGGCATTGCCATGAGTTCAAATCATTGAGGAAAAGTGTATTCATTAAGAAATGGTTAGGTCTACCTTATATTAACAGTTCAGTTCTATCACACAAGGGGCTCATTGATCGCAATTACTACTGAGGTCAGTAGTTGAAATTTAGGAAAGGTACAAGTGTTGATGCCAAGAGACGAGTTGTAATCCAGCAGATGTAAAATCAGGAAGAGAGAGGCAGAAAGTTATGACGTCACTGAAGCTGTGGAAGATATGCAAACTATTCAGTTTTGCTCTGATCCTTTCAGACCATTTTGAAGTGTGATGCAGATTTGTTAGTAACAGTATCAAGGTAAGGGAAACAGATTCATTTGATTGTGCTCTCAACAAAGACAAGATAGGAAGAGTGCATAATTGAAAAATAAATTGGAATGAAATATTGAAGTGGAATAGTTCTTGATTTGTTCATTCCATCTCCTACAAATCTGGTGGGATAAAAAGATTTTGAAGGTGATTTAAATGCTGACGAAACATTCTCTCTACCTGTTCACTGGTGTTATATGCTTGGAAGCAAAGACAATAGTCTGTTTCCAAGCATACATCTTGAGAAATGTAAAGGTGCAGGTTAGAAAGAGCATTAATTGAAACTTGGATGTAGAGGATTCAAGGCAAGCCACTAGAGTTGGTTGTAAAAATATATATGACTGGGTTTCTTTCAATTTCTGCCTAGTAAATTCACAAGGCTTTAGTGTGCAAGGTTATAATGCAGTGTGACGACCTGAAACCAGCTCAGCTACACAATCACAACTAATGTATATACATGCAGAGAGAGTTTTGTAATATTGATCTGTTTCACAGAGTAGACCTAGGTGAGATGCAGTTTTTTTTTTCTACTGGAAGAGGCACCACAGATGCAATCTTCCTAGGTAGATGAATGGCTATACACCATAGTAGTGAAATAGGCTTTGAATGCAAAGATTGGGAAGGAATGAAAGTATGCTCTGTTGAATTTGCAACATCTGTGTGCATGACTGACAAAGTACAATTGTGTTGGGCATAGTGTGCAGAAGAGGACTGTTAGTTTGTACGTGATGTGCATGAGTAAAGACAGCTGTATACAGAAGTGCCTGTGGAAGAAGAAGACAGGATGAAATGGGTGTTGCAGCTCGTAGAAGAAATGATGGACTGAGATGTCTGGCAATATGAGATTCTAGAGAAGACTTGCTCATGTCAGCAAAGCTGATTACTAGAAGCATTGTGTCACAGCATGTAACAAACTTTTCACACACCCTACTCCAAGAAACAACTACATCTCTTCTAAGCTGCATCTTTCTCTTTGTACACCATGATTGTCTCTCACTATCGCTGCTTTCCCCCTGCCCCATCTTTATACCTAGTTTTCACCAGTCACTGCAATCCCCACCCCCTATTCATGCCTTCTTGGCAATACTGGACTGTATATTATGACTGCCATACCTTGAGGGTGTACCCTAGCAATTGTCACCAATTATCTCTCTTACTCTACCATCTCATCTATGCTCTGATCCTTGTTACTTGTTAGATTACCTGGCATTTCACCACCTGCTCTTCTCTCTGGCTTGGTAGCTGAATCTCCTCTACAGCAGCATATCTACCCTCATTCTTGATCACACTCTCAGCATTTCTTGCTTTTCTCTCTGGCTAGGCAACCAAGTATCTCCTTTACATCAGCACACCTGTTTCTGTCCTCTTGTACCTATTCCTCTCACTTTTTCCTTGAACAGGTGAATATAGATTAAAATAAATAATGAAAAAGCAAAACATTTGGCATCACTTGAACAACACATTTAATTTAGATAGAGAAATATAGTCTCTTATAGCTGTTGATCATTATATTGAGTAAAGATTCCATAATCCAAGTACTCCATCATCAGAGAGATGTAAAAATGAAGAAATATTCCCAGTCAAGGATATTCATGCATTCCAGTTTGTCAAAAATGAAGGAAGTAATAGTAATAATAGCACCAATAATAAACCTTTCTACTATAGGCATGGGGCTTGAAATTTTAGGAGAGGAGATTTGATTACATCAACTCCAGTGCATAACTGGTACTTATTGACCCCCAAAAGGATGAAAGGCAATGTTGACCTTGGTGTTATAATAATCCCTTCTACTAAAGCACAAGGCCTGAAATTTGAGGGGAGGAGACTAGTTGATGACAACCCCTGTGTTTCACTGGTGCTTAATTTATCGACCCTGAAAGAATGAAAGGCAAAGTTGACCTCGGAATTTGAACTCAGAATGTTGCAATGGGTGAAATGTTGCTAAACATTGTGCCCAGCATGCAAACAATTCTGCCAGCTTGCCACCCAGATCATGAGCAGAGGTAGTGGGGAAGCATCAAGTATGTCTCTTAGTAGCTGATGATATGTGCATCTCTGATCATGAGCAAAAGTAGTGTGGGAACATCAATGCCCTGATGCAGTATGAGGTAGTGATTCGCATGACTTTTGATCTTAACTGATTGAAAGTATTATCATGTACATTGTTTTGTCTTAGTATAAAAGATGGCCCACAGCAAATATTCTGCTCAATACCACAGATTTGCTTGTCAATTACTTGACCTTAACCAGTTGAGTATGTCACTTAGTGGCTGACAATATGTGCATCTTTGATCATAAGCAGAACAGTGAAAGAGCATCATAACCATGTGTTGAAATGAATTCTTTGGGGTTTGAATAATTCACCTCTGGAAACATGGGTGTTTTGTTCATCATCCTTAAACTTTATTCAGGGACCTTTTAAATGAGATGGGCTACTCAACCTGAAGAAAATTCTAACTGGGCCCCACCTGTAAGGATATGCGCTGTTTATCTTTATATGAGATCACCATGTCATGCACATATGGTTGTGATGCATGTGCCTGGTGTACTCTTATCAGACATGTAATTATGATGGGTACATTGGGCTTTGTATATTTGTACCCCAGTGTCACTTTGATGGCATGCACTGCTCTCTCAGTAATAGCGATAATAATAGCAACAACATCAATAGTATGAGTTATGATAATAGGGTTTCTACCACAAACCATGACAATAATGCTGCACTTAGTCTCTCCCTCCCATACATATATATCTATCTATATATATACAGTTCTTTGTTCCCTATGCATTCTCAAACTGCTCCACCAAACCAAATCAAATTTTACAAGGTAATAGTATTATACCCTGCAAGTATCACATTGTAATTTTTATTTGGATTGAGTTTTCTCGAATATAATCTTTCCCTAGTCAACTTTAGTATTGGACATTTTATACCATGATGAGGATGTCAGATTTTGTACATGTTTGTGTATGTGTCTGAGTGTGTGTGTGTGTTTGCACGTTGATTACGTATGAGATACTAAAGGACATTTTATACCACGTTGATGACACCTCTATCATTCTCTCTTCTTTCTGTCTAGCATTTACTGTTGTAACAATACTGGTACAAAAGAATTATTACAGCTACTTTCATTGTATACACTCTTCTGTACTGGTGTATTTGTGTATACCAACACATAAAGTGTTAGAAAGGCTGAAGGGTCAAACAAAAACGCTGTACTGGTGTATTTGCATATCAGTAAAAAACCATGTAACGATTTCTGGTACCAAAAAAATTATTACAGCTACTTTCATTGTTTACAATCTGCTGTACCTGTGTATTTGTATATCAGTAAATGACCATGCCTAGAAGGAAGGTGTCAAATTACACTACAAGCAAAGTACTATATTGAGGCTACAGTTTACAACCTGAGTGAAACCGAGTCCTTCTGCTTGTATATGTAGATATAGTTTGTAGGTTAGAGACAGGTGTTCTCTATGTAGAATACACTTCAAAGTGCTCAAGAGATTTGAACTTGAGCTGGTAGATGAGTAACCAGCTGTTGGACTCAAACCCTAACTCCCCCCCCCC
>NC_068981.1:106229154-106239066 GCF_001194135.2 Octopus bimaculoides
CCCCCATTTCATCCTGAAGGACCACAAACCCAACTTCTACTCTAAGCCTTCCATTCACCTTGTCTGTCCCATCAAATCTGACTTAGGTTGAATTAGTAAATGCATTATTGACCATATTCTACCCCTTTTTAGAACTAACGTTAAGCTCCCACTCTCTTCATGATAAACAAAACACCCATTTCCTTCAGTTTGACATCTCAAATTATTACTCATCAATATCACCAATTCTCTTAAAACCTTAATCCTCACCTGAAAATATGTTCCCATCTCCCAATTGGATATCAATATCATTCTGGCTGTGAGGAAAACTCTGAATCACTTTAAGGATAATAATTGGACCTGCAACTCATCTATGGATTACTTCGATATAATCATGGGCTCATTAAACTCAGCCCAGGTCGCCTACCTTGTGGACCTATTTCTTCTCTCCGAATGCTTCCCCAACCTATCCAGTGGACTATACAGGGATGACACACTCCTTTCAGCAACTGGATTATCTCAACTTGGTAGAATGCACCAAGAAAGCCCTATACAAATTCATTAAAACCTACAACCGAGGTATTTCATTCAAAACTGACACTAGGGTGACCAATTTCTTAGATGTTACTCTCAACTTAAACAGAAATCCATACCACTTTTTCCATAAACTCATCCTATCTTTACAATACATAAATGTCCTCTTTAATCACCCTAAACTTACTCTTAATAGTATAGTTACAGGCATATCTATCAGAATCTCTAACTTATCCACTAACAAAGAAATTTTTAACACTCATGCCCCTTATAATCAGCCCTCCAAATAAGTGGCTTCTGCAAAAAAATTTATTATATCCCCAACACTAAGCTTAAAACTAAAATAGCACATCTCTTCTCCAATACTAACCTTGAATCTATGGACACTACTTCCACTCTACACCAATCCAACACCTCTGCAAAAAAAGAATAACCTCTACACATCTCACTTGACCACATCACTAGCCAACCCAAGCCTATAACAACTACAAGTGCCCCCACTCCTGATCAGCCCACTACAACGACACATTCTAAACACTCTAGGCAGGAAGCATAAAATCTTAAGGTTTGTACCACTCTTCTCTCTCTAAGTTAAATCTTTACCTAAATTCTTCTAAAATTTAATTTTCCACCACTGCTATAGCCTTGGGCTGACCAAAGCCTTGTGAGTGGATTTGGTAAATGGAAGCTGAAAGAAGCCTATCGTATATATATCTATGTGTGTGTTTGTGTTTGTAGCCCCCCTACCACTTGACAACTGGTGCTGGTATTTGCAGCCCTGTAACTTAGTGGTTCAGCAAAAAAGGCTGATAGAATAAGTACCAGACTTTAAAAAAAGTTCTGGATTCGATTCATTCAACTAAAAAAAATTCAAGACTGTGCCCCAGCATGGCTGCAAGTCTAATGACTAAAAAAAAGATATATCCACACACACACACACACACACACATACAGTGATACTTTGCAGTATGAATTTAATTCGTTCTATGACCGAGCTCGTTTTACAAATCAATTTTCCCCATTGAAATTAATTAAAATATAATTAATCCATTCCAGCTCCTACAAATCCACCCCCAAATCATTTTTCATGGGTTTTAAAACACAAAAGGTGCAGCTACAAGGAACGTCACAATTATAATAACATAATAAAAAAGAATGCAAAAGAAATATGTAAACTGGTTTTATTAATTTAATTATCTTAAAGGTGGAATGGTTTGTGCATGAGGAAGACGATGGAGCAGGGAGGAGGAGGATTATTGCTTGAAAGGAGAATCTCCTTCCATTAAGAGCTCAGGATGAACAAATTTTGGTGTTTTCTCTCTCCCTTCACTTAATTTAGGCCACACTTTCTTCACTTTTCATGCTTGCAGGTCATTTCATTAGAAACATATCAAGAGAAGTCTGCTTTTTCCTGCCTTTCAAAATGTTACAAAAATGTGCCAGAGCAGTGTCATTAAATAAAGCAGCTACTTTTTCAGGATGACTTTTTTCTACAAATTCAGAAATATATTGCCATTTTGCCAACACTGCCTTTATGTCACTCATAGAGATAGCCTTCTCCACTACAATGTCCTCCTCTGGGGAACCAATCTCTTCCACTGCATCTGAATACTGCTGCTCCTGAAGCTGCAGGAGTTCATCTGTTGTCACTTCCTCTGAGTGTTCCTCGACGAGATCGTTAATGTCCCCATCATTAATCTTGAGCCCCATGGACTTGCCAAGAGACACTATTTCCTCGACTACAGGTGCCTCAGACTCAAACCCCTTGAAGTCTCTTTCAGATACACAGTCAGGCCACAGCTTCCACCATGCAGGATTCAGCATTCTCCTCGTTGCACCCTGTCAGGCCATATCGATGATCTTCAGGCAGTTAAGCTCCCGAAAGGTTAGATTTGTATTTTCTGACTTCGAAGCACCAATGAAACAAGGTTTGGTGTACGATTTCTTAAACTTAGAAATCACCTGTTACTCCATAGGCTGCAAGATAGGGGTGGTGTTGTGTGAAAGGTACAAAACTTTTATGAATTTAAATTCATCCAAGATATCATCTTTGAGGTTAGGAGGGTGAGCAGGAGCATTCTCAAGGATGAGGAGGGCCTTGAGAGGAAAGATCGTTCTCCAGAAGGCACTTTTTCACTGCTGGTCTGAAGACAAGGTTGACCCATTCGGTGAAGAATTTGCCTGGTGACCCAGGCCTCCACATGACTTGCAGCTTCTCCTTCAGGATTTTGTGTGACTTGAATGCTCATGGGTTAATCTTCAAGTCTCCACTCACATTGGCACAAAGGGTGAAAATTAGCCTATCTTTCATAGGCTTGTGGCCTGGCGTTTTCTTCTCCTCTGCAGTTATGTTGGTTCTTCTGGGCATTTTTTTCCAAAAAAGCCAGTTTCATCACAGTGCCCCTGGTTGCAATGAGTTGTCAGAATTCATGCACGAAATCCTCAGCTGCCTTTGTGTCAGAACTTGCTGTTTCTCCTCATCTGACGATGCTATGAACACCAGTCTTCTTGAAATTATCAAACCAGCTGCAACTGACCTTAAATGTGTCTGCTGATGTCTCCTCTGTCGATGTTCCAGGGTCCTGCTTTAGCACATTTTTGTAACATTTTGAAAGGCAGGAAAAAGCAGATTTCTCTTGATATGTTTCTAATGAAATGACCTGCAAGCATGAAAAGTGAAGAAAGTGTGGCCTAAATTAAGTGAAGGGAGAGAGAAAACACCAAAATTCAAGGGATTCCCATACACTGCTCGTGCCTCCTCACAGATGATGGTATCCATAATCGTACCCCCTGCGAACAATTTTTCCATCTCTTTATAGACAGATTACATTGCTTGGATAGCCTGGAGACACCCTTTGCTGTTGTAATGGCCTTGATCCCATCCTTTTTCTTCAGGATGGTGTAGATCGTCGAATTGCTTCGGTTGTATTGATGTGCTTTGTCTATTACACACTCTTCTTTCATATTTATCAATGATTTCCTTCTTCAAATCTATTGTAATCAGCTTTTTCTTCTTCTCAGCACTGTCCTTTGCATTAACCTTTTTAGGACTCATGGCTAACACAACTAATTATTATAAAATAATAGCAAACAACACAAAATTAAAAAGAAACACTAGGAAAAACACAATAAGGATGCTGCTACAAGGAGATAAACACATGAACTGAGCAATTAGAGGCTGTGCTTGTTGGGAAAGTGTGTGTGCAAGCTCAGCACCAACTTGCTGTAGTTTGTATGAAACTCGCTCAAACTACCGATTTCCACTTGTACTTAAAAACAAAAATTCACATGTGCCTTGTCTTGTACAACAGTGCATTTGTATATATATATATACACACACACACACACACGCACACACATTTTTAGGAAGTCAAAAGTTATGGCTGGTCATAGAGTGACCGTTGGTTTTGCACCTATAAAGCGGTATAGGTAATTCGTCAGACTCAAATGGCTGAAGGTATGTAACCACTCTATAACAAGAGGAAGAAAAAACGTAAAGACCAAACCAAGTGACTGTTGCATTTTTCTTCCTCTAGTTGTAGAGAGGTTATGCACCTTCAACCATTTGAGTCTGACCAGTTGCCTATACTGCTAAGTGCTTTATAGGTGCAAAGCCATTGGTCACTATGACTGGCCATAACTTTTGTCTTCCAATACATATATATATATATATATATATATATATATATATATATATGCAGAGAGAGAGAGATTGATTGATAGATAGGTAATATGTGTGTGTATATATATATATATATATAGATGATGATGATGATATATATGTGTGTGTGTAAACATATATATATATATATACGTAGATATCAAACAGTGAGAATGAGTGCTCAACACTGCATTGGTGGATGAAATTCCTTTATTTGCGCATTAAGGCTACCATTGGTTTCATGTTAAGAAAATATCTTAATATCTTTACAATTTTTCAAGCTGATCACATAGAGGACTGGTGTTTGTCTCCATTTTGGATAAAACACAAAAATTCATAGGAATTCCCAATAAAGTCTCATTAAAAAAAACAACAATAAGAAATGAAGGGGTGCTACACTTGGATAGGTATAGGTAATTCGTCAGACTCAAATGGCTGAAGGTATGTAACCACTCTATAACAAGAGGAAGAAAAAACGTAAAGACCAAACCAAGTGACTGTTGCATTTTTCTTCCTCTAGTTGTAGAGAGGTTATGCACCTTCAACCAGTTGCCTATACTTTTGCGTGATTATCCCCCTTTGGTTAGACTTTTGGGGTAAAAACTGTGTTGAATGATGAATTTGTTTGTATTATATTATATTCTGGGTATGTGTAATGTTTTATATGTTTGTGTGTTAAGGGAGTTCATCATGAGAGCTTGTATCTTTTAGGTGTGAAATTTGTATGGTGTATAGATTCAATGTTCATGCTCAGGGAAAAAATCCCTTCATATATAATTTCATATACATATATATTTATATGAATGTGTATACTGACTTGCTCATGTGCATGTTTGTGTGAGTGTTAGGATATGTCAGTATATGCATTGATATATGTGTGAGGGTCTGTATATGATACATGCATAGATATGCTAATCTCAACCCTGGTTTGGTGTCATTATTAAAATACCTTGATTCAAATGAATCCTACAAATGATAAATTATATATATATATATATATATATATATATGGCAATGAGTACAGTGAAGAATTCCAGGTAGAGGTAGGGGTGCACCAAAGTTTAGTCCTCAGCTTCCGCCTATTTACCATAGTCCTCCAGGCAATAACATGGGAATTCAAGACAGGTTACCCCTGGGAGGTCCTCTATGCTGATGACCTTGCCCTAATTGATGAGTCACTATCAGAACTAAAGGAGAAGTTTCAGGTGTGGAAGCAAGGATTAGAATCGAAGGGCTTTAGAGTCAACCTAGCTAAAACCAAAGTAGGAAGGTAGACAAATCACAAACCCCTTCAGGAAGATGGCCCGGCTCGATCTGTAGAAAAGGCATAGGTAAAAACTCTGTAAGATGTACCCAGTGTAAGCTATGGACACATAAGAGGTGCAGCAATATCAAAGGGAGGCTAACTAGGAAGATAGTTTTTGTATGTGGCAGATGCTCAGGAGAAATAAACATTGAAAATGTGCAGAGAACAAGTTCTGCCACATTCCAGGGAGAAAAAACTAGAAGTAGTTGATAGCTTCTGTTACCTAGGTGACCAAGTCAGTAGTGGGGGAGGGTGCACTGAAAGTGTAGCTGCTAGAATAAGAATAACCTGGGCAAAGTTCAGAGAGCTCTTATCTCTGCTGGTAACGAAGGGCCACTTGCTCAGAGTAAAAGGTAGACTGCATGATGCATGCGTACAAACAGCCATACTACATGGCAGTGAAACATGGGCATTGACTGCTTAGGACATGCATAAGCTCGTAAGGAATGAAGCCAGTATGCTCTGATGGAGGTGTAATGTCAGTGTGCATACTCGGCAGAGTGTAAGTACCTTGAGAGAAAAGTTGGACCTAAGAAGCATCAGATGTGGTGTGCAAGAAAGATGATTGTGCTGTTATGGTCATGCAGCGAGAATGGATGAGGATAGCTGTGTGAAAAAGTGCCACAGCCTAGTGGTTGATGGTACCTGTGGAAGAGGTAGTCCCAGGAAGACCTGGGATGAGGTGGTGAAGCACAACTTTCGAACATTAGGCCTCACCGAGGCAATGACTTCTGACCGAGACCTTTGGAAATATGCTGTGCATGAGAAGACCCTGCAAGACAAGTGAGACCATAACCTGTGGCCTTTACCAGGTTTGTAGCCAGCCCACTTATGCGTACCTTTCCTTCTTTGGACACAAAACTCTGCTTGCGAAGACCTTTTGAGGCAAGTGAAATCAAAATCGAAATTGAACCAAATTCGATGACTGGCACCCATGCCAACCTTCCTACATTGGACACTAAACTCAACTTGCAAAGACTTGTTGGGGCAAGTGAGATCAAAACTGAACCAAATTCGATGACTGGCGCCTGTGCCAGTGGAGTGCTAACAGCACCATCCGAGTGTGATCACTGCCAGAGCAGTGGTCTCGCTTCCATGCTGGTGGCACGTAAAAAGCACCATTTGAGCGTGATCGTTTCCAGCTTCGCCTTACTGGCACTTGTGCCGGTGGCATGTGAACAATGAAATTCCAACATAGTCTGATTTTCACATTTTATTATTTGAAATTTTTACAATTTTACATTATTATAATAATAGAATATTATATATTTATTGTGATAAAACTAGTACTTTCATGCATTATGCAATCATCAGGTTTATGTAGTAGTAGTGACAGTCATGTTCCACAATTATTATAATATTGTAAAACTGTAAAAATTGTAAATAATAAAACGTGAAAATCAGACTATGTCAGAATTTCATTGATTAATATATTCTTCTATACACAATCATACAAACATATATAAATGTATACAGATCTCTGTGTGTGTGCAATAATGTGTGTGTGTGTGTGTGTGTGTGTGTGTGTGTGTGTAGAATATCAAAGAATCGATTTTGCCTTACATTCGAAAATAGGAAAGTAAGCAGATAGCCCATGTTATACAGAAAGGAGACAGCTTTCTGTAAATCAGCCACAAAACACCATTTGTACACAACTACTCAATCAAAACAAATCTGGGTATGAATGATTGCAATTTCAAGAAAAACTGTCTCAATTACACTCCATAGGTTTTGTACATTTATATTAACAGATTCGAGAGTTTGGGCAGTCAATAACTGTCGGATATCTTCTCAAAGAGAAATGAATAGATATTGAATAAGAGAATATCGAATTATGGCACTAAATTATCTCCTATATTTTGCTTACTGATCTATTCTTCAGATAATACAGTTAATTGCAGAACTTTCTCATCACTAAATTACTCTCTTGTTAGCTATATCTATGTTGTTATCATCTCTTGAGTTGCTGTGCCAATGACTCTATGATATTATAATACATTTTCCAATTTGAGGAGTTTTCTTTGGGAAGTATTTACATAGACTAACACATAAATATTTGTCTATATTATGAGTGTATGTATTTTCTTTTCTTTTCTTTCTTTATTGTACAGTTAAAAAGTGTCTTTTATGTGAGAGCATTTTATATATATATGATACAAAATAATGAGTGTGCATGTATACACAGGATATATTCTATAAACATCTTGAGTTATTAGGCATTCTTTTTGTAGCCTCTTGACTGAAGATCATAGTACGAAGGTCAGCTGCAAAGTTCACTGGCTGACTAAGATACTCTCATGGAATGTGACCAAATGTGTTTTTTTTCTCAACATAGTCCCCTTTGTAACCTCCACACTTCTTCTATCAGTGTTGCAGTGCTTGGATCCCATTAGTGAAGTCACATTCATCCTGTTGGTCAAAACAGTCATCGAAAATAGATGTCATCATCACTGTGATGCTGGTATCCAGCCAAGTGTTGTTTCATGCTGGGGAACAGATGATAGTCAGATGAGGCCAAATCAGGAGAATAAGGAAAGTGATCAACCAGTTCAAAGCTACAGTGACACAGTAGCCACTGAAACTAAGAGCTTGTGTGCTAGAGCATTGTCCTTATAAAATAAGACCCCTTTCATCAGTTTTCCTAGGCACTTGGTCTTGATAGCCTTTCATAACTGCCTCAGTAAGTGGCATAGTATGCTCCATTGATGGTTTAGAACTTTTCAAGATAGTTAATAAACACAATGCCTTTTGCACTCCAAAAGACTGAGGCCATCACCTTCCCTGTAAATGAACTGATCTTGGCCTTCTTTGGAGCAGGTGAGGTGAGGTGTTTCCACTGTGTGGATTGTCTCTTTGTTTCTGTCTCATAGTGATGAACACAACACTTATCCTGGGTTACGAATTGTTCAAGGAAGCCAGTTGGATCTGCCTTGAAACACTGTTAGATTTTCCTCTGATGTCATCAGCTTGGTGTGCTTTTTATCAGGTGTCAGAAGATGTGGTACCCACTGAGTAGAAACCTTTATCATACAAGTTCAATGAGCAGAATATTTTCAACGCAAGGATATGCTAATAGCACCAGCCATTTGATTTATAGTCAATCATCTATTATCCATCACCATGTGGTGAACATAGTCAATGTTTTCCTCGGTAGTGGAAGTTGTAGGACATCCAGATGTTGGGTCAACTTCAGGACTCTTCCTTCCTCTTAGAAATTCAGCTGCCCACTTTTGCATTGCTGATAAAGCTGGAGCATCATCACCTAATGTAGTAATCATGTCTGAATGTCCCTTTCTCTGCAGGTACTTGATAACACCATGAGGCCAAATTTTGTTCATTTTCAAGGGAAGTTGCAGCTAGTTACTATTGAAGTCTTCTTTGAACAGTCAGATGTCAGTTTACCTGAAAAGAAACAATACAGTTATTAATAAGTGTTGAAATTAATGCATGCAAGATTTCATAGCTCTAGCATCACCCCTTCATAGTCAACCTATGAACTTTTCAACCCATCCATGGAGGTTCTCTGTTAGCTTCAATAATGAGCAATCTGTTGTTTGAATATATTAACCTTTAACATGACTCTCAGACTAAATCATTATGTTATGTTATGATAAGGCTGGATCTTTGATTTACAGGTGCAATCTAGAAAGGGGAGGGAGAGAGGAATTGATTTGATACTGGTCTAATACCTAATTTATTGAATTAAAGTTAACCTTGGCAGGATTTGAACTACAATGCATAGAGATGGAATGAATACTACAAGATATTTTATCAGATGCGATAACAGTTCTGTTAGTTTGCCAAATTTCTGAAATCATAATAATTTCAGCACCTTCTGATAGTATTGCTCTCTCTTTCTCTCGAGCCATGCCAAGCAACATTGATTAACCAGAGAATCTCCAGTTTTTTCATCTCTATCAAAATATGATGTTTTCTGCTTACATCTATTCATTATATACAATGTTACCAGTGCAAACCATAGGGGCAAATGTAACCGTACAAACCAAGCAGTTAATTGTTTTTTGTATTTTCTTTTATATCAGTTTCATTTTAAATCTCACAAAGGATAATTCCTTCTTTGCTTTTGGATAACCAGAGAAATGTTCTTTGTTCTTATCTTCTCTATTTCTTGTTATGCTGCCTTTAATTCTAAAACCAGTAAGGTGAAACAAGGATGTAGCTATAATTTTATGGAATTGAACTCTACTGAAAATATTGTGCCTCTCTCCAATGCAGGAATCAAGATCTAGGGGCTCTTGGGCTGCATGCAACCCTTTGTTTTTTAGTATGACATATATTTCAAAAGCAATATGAAGTTAACTTTTTGCATAATCTTTAGGAATCTCTCTGTTAAGTCAAACATTTTATTTTTTTCTGTCATTCACTTATGCTTTGACTTGAACAAGTTTTCATAATTTACTTAATGTTTATT
>NC_068981.1:106239230-106243132 GCF_001194135.2 Octopus bimaculoides
ATATATATATATATATATATATATATATATACATACACACACACACACACACACATATATATATATACACATGCATATATGGGTACATGAGGCCATCAACAGCAAACAACATGAAACATGAAAACAAATGAGTCAAATATGCAAACAACAAGAGAAAAAATGGAAAAAGGACAAGTAACACAAAGAACGACCCTTCATCAGTTGTTGGCTGTCTATCTACTCATTTTGAGCACTGAACGATAATATGAGTCTTTGAAGAAAGTTGGTCCCGTAAATACCAAAATAAAATTTTAGATGTATGGAGGGTCAAAGTTGGGAACAAAAACAGGACAGTGGAGACATACAAGGAAACCAAATGAAAACAAACATGGAGGGTCTTTAGACCAGAATGAAGGTAAAATAGCAAACACTGGAGAAATATTTTCTTTGAAAAGAGAGAAGATAGATGACATCCAGTCATTAGGACGTCGTGCAGGAAAAGAAAGATTGTCATGTGAGGAAAAGAAACATGGACAATGGTCATGTGTGAGCAATGGGAGAGAGAAAAAGAGAGAGACATAGAAAACGGTGAAGGGGAGAAAAAGGTGGCATGCTGTACCCGTATATGCATATATATATATATATATATATATATATATATATATATATATATATATATATATGGTTCAAATGTACAGAAAACAAAAGACAGACACAAGGGAAGGAAGAACAAGCAAGTGTATTAGTTTGATAATTGGGAAAAATGGAACAGTCTTTGACGTTTTGTGCATATACCTTTTGACAGAAAGGGATGAGAAGAAAAAAAATGGAGAGAGAGAGAAAGAGAGGGAGGGAGAGAGACAGGAAAGAGAAAGAGAAAGATAGAAATGGAGAAAGAAAAATGTGTCAAGATTAATGGTTCTATATGCTATACACAAAAATAATAAATTTGTATTCTATAAAAGTATAGAGAACCCATCAGATTAATGTAAAATTGCTTTTATTATAACTGAGCATAAAAACAAACAATATATATATATATATATATATATATATATATATATATATAACAAGTAAAGTTAATCGCCACCTCAGTATGGCAGTTTGATGTTACTATTGTTTTAACCTAAGGCAGATCTTCCACCAGCTGGTTATAGGTGCAGCCTGCACCCTGTATATATTGCAAGCAGGGGAGTAAACCCTCACCATCCTCCAGCAGACAACAGGATTGCGAGACTAACTTACTTTTAGGCTATTTCTTGTCATCACTTTAGCAGTTGGGGGTTCACAACTGAGGATGAGCAGAAACAGCCTGAAACCAAGTTGGTCTCGCAATCTCATCATCTGCTGGGGGATGGTAGGGGTTTGTTCCCCTGCATACAATATATACAGGGCACAGGCTGCAATTATAGACAGCTATTGGAAGACCTGCCTAAGGTTAAAACAGTAGTAACATTGAATAACCATATTAATGTGGCGATTAACTTTACTTGTCAGTATAGTTACTACTCTAATCTCTTATTGAAATTTTCTGACTACTTTGCTTATATATGTATGCATGCACACACATACATACACACACATACACACACATACACACATGCATGTGCACACACATGCACGTGCACACACATGCACGTGCACACATGCACGTGCACACACACACACACATGCATGCACACACGCACGTGCACGCACACATGCACACACACAATTTGGGTATAAACCTTGTAGTTTGCATTACAAAGCTTGTCTACAGGAATTGGCTAACAAATGCTATTATACAGTGAGATTGATCATATTGCTAGTTATACATCTGGAATTCTGTAATATCCATAGTTTACACAAAAAATGAAAAATAGAAAACTGATTGAGCAACATGCTTTATTGCATCACACTATGATTGTTTCAACATCAACTCACCAGTAGAAACATTGCTAAAGCATTATATAAAATATAAATTAAAACATCATTCATTATTATTATTATTATTATTATTATTGCCTTTACACAGCTTCTAACACTGGAGATCTACTACAGTGTCAGCTATTCACTACCAGCTGACACCTTCGGGAGTATTTGAGCAGTTCCAAGCAGTACTGTTTTCTGCAAGTGCTCCACCCTTATTGCAGCCCCTATTTGTTCCATGTATTTCTTGAGATTTTTGCTCACTGTTCCCAGAACTCTGACAATATTATACTACTGATACCTTTTTCATCGACCACAACTGTTTAACTTTCCAAGCTAACTTGTCATATCTCTCAACTTTTCTTTCTTCCTTATCACATACATTGTTGTCAGCGGGGGTCGATAAATTAAGTACCAGTTGCGTACTGGGTTGATCTAATTGACTGGCCCTCTTTCACAAAAAATTTCAGGACTTGTGCCTATAGCAGAAAAGTATATTGCGACAGTTACAGAATATAGAAAGAAGTGTAAAACCGATAACTATATAATCCATCCAAAATATCTCAGTTACACAAATATAAACAGAATTACTATTTCGCCTTAAAATAACATCGTACATTGAGAACCCTCTTGGTTTAGTGGTACAGAATGTTTTCTGCATATTCTTTTATTCTTTTACTTGTTTCAGTCATTTGATGATAGTCATGCTGGAGCACTACCCTTTTGAAGAAATTGATCCTGGACTTATTCCCTGTAAGCCTGGTGCTTATTTTATCAGTCTCTTCTGCTGAACAGCTAAGTTACTGGGATGCAAACACACCAACATCTGTTGTCAAGTAATGGTGATAGGGGTACAAACACACACAAAAACATACACACATACATACATGTTGTTGGCACTCCGTTGCTTACGATGTCGAGGGTTCCAGTTGATCCGATCAACGGAACACCCTGCTCGTGAAATTAACATGCAAGTGGCTGAGCACTCCACAGACACGTGTACCCTTAACGTAGTTCTCGGAGATATTCAGCGTGAAACAGTGTGACAAGGCTGACCCTTTGAATTACAGACACAACAGAAACAGGAAGTAAGAGTGAAAGAAAATTGTGGTGAAAGAGTACAGCAGGGTTCGCCACCATCCCCTGCCAGAGCCTCGTGGAGCTTTTTAGGTGTTTTCACTCAATAAACACTCACAACGCCCGGTCTGGGAATCGAAACCACGATCCTATGACCGCGAGTCCGCTGCCCTAACCACTGGGCCATTGCGCCTCCACACATACATACATACACACACACACACACACACACACACACACATATATATATCTATGATGGGCTTGGAAGTGGTGGTGATGTTGGCTGGTGCAATTTTGTGGTTTGCTGGTATGTTGAGAGAGATCCAACTCTGTTTCTCATATATTCTAAGTACAGCTGCCTTTGCTCTTGACTCATGTGTTCTCGATTCTGTTGATCTCTGTCTCTCTTATTTTGAAAATACACTTCTCTTTGGTCCTGGATCATTTGTTCTATCCTTTGCTGATTTCTTTCCCTCCTATGCTGTAGGATACACTCCCTCTCCTCTTGGCTTAATTCATTCTTCTCTGTCTCATCCTCGCGTGATTTTGATTCCTTATTTCATTGTGAGTAGTACCTCAACATGGCTGAACAACCAATCCCACCCAGTTGAGGTTCATAAAATGTGTTGTACTATTCATCCTTTCAATTGTTGAATCCAAAATGTGGCTCACAAGACCTCTGTTTGGGTGATTTTCCTGAGTTATCATCTCACCTTTATATGCCAATCCATCACAAAATTACTCATTTACAGCTGACTGGACTAGAGCAATGTGAAATGAGGTGTCATGCTCAAGAACACAACACACAACTGGTCTCTTGAATTGAAACAATGATCTTGCAATTGTGAGTGCAACATCCTAAACACAAGGCTACACCTTCACTAGTTGTGCTTATATTCTTCTTACCTTGCATCACACTGATTCTGAAAGAGAGAGAG
>NC_068981.1:106243201-106246674 GCF_001194135.2 Octopus bimaculoides
GGGGGGGGGGGGGAGAAAAGCAGGCTGATCTCAGTACTTGACTGATACTTCATTTCATTAACCTAGAAAAATAAAAGGTGAAATTGACAGTTGGGGTGATTTGCACTCAGAATGCAGAGAACTGGAACATATATTGTCCAGTTCTTGTGATTCTACATTTTGATTCTACATTTTGATTCTACAATGGAATGTCAATTCCATTACAAAAAGAAATGAAGAAATTGTATATTCAAGTGTGATATTTATTTTCAGCGCCTGCCAGTTGGGGACAAAATTCTAAGAAGTAAACTGTATAAATAATTGTTTCACTCTCCTCAGAGTGAAAGGCAGACTGTATGATATCTGTAAACAGACAGCAAAACATGGGCTGTGACTGCAGCAAAACATGGCAGCAAAACATGGCAGCAAAACATGGGCTGTGACTGCAGAGGACATGCAAAGCTTGAAAGAAATGAAGCCAGCATGCTCTGCTGGATATGCACTGTCAGTGAGCATGTACAACAAAGCGTAAATGTTTCAAGGGAAAAATTAGGTATAAGAGGCATCATTTTACCTATGTATTTGCCTTCTTCCCAGTTCTGCTTTCCATTTTTGTATGTCCTCAAATACACCTTACCACCAACTTTAAAAAATCTTGCTATGTCTTCCCTGGCACTTTTTCTTTTCTTGCCAGGTAGTAATTTATCAAAAACTGACTTACTTCTCTTGCAAACATCAGCTCCACTGGTGAGCTACTTGCTAGTGTATTCAGGTTTGGTGTTACATGGTACACTCTTAAAAATTGTTGAAGAGTTACCTCATCCATGCTTTCCTTGTTTGCTTTTCTTAAAGCTCTTTTGAAGGTATCAACAAAGTGTTCTGCCTGTCCATTAGATCTGGGATAGTATGGCGCCATAGTTATATGTTCTACTGTGGACATTTCACAAATTTTTTGAAATTTGCTAGACACAAATTGTGTTCCATTATCATCAATTACTTGTCCTAAGTATTTGATTTTTTTTTTTCTTTCAGCAAGAATTCCCACTTTACCTCCACACCAAAAGGAAACTGCTTAAATTTACTGTAAGTCATGGTGTGTGTTAATTTTTAACAAATGTGAGTACGTGCAACTAAAAAAATCATTCACTCTTATTGAAAAAATGTGTACAAACTCTTTGTTTGTCATTCTTCTTTTTCATGTAAACCATCAGTGTTGCCCAGTCTGTGTGGTCGTTCTTTTCAATTATACCAAAATTTTCCAGTTCTTTGCTAACCTGGTCAATTGCTGCAAATGGTACATTTCTTTTTGGCCTACATATAGGTATTTCATGTTTTACTGCAATTTTTTGTTTTAGTCCTTCAGCCTCATTTGAGCCTTCGACTAAGGCAACTAATTTCTACACAAAACACTTATGGGTGTATTCCATAAATCAAATAGTTGTATCCACTTTGTGCCAAATAAATCAAGTGAATGTTTTAATACATATATCTTAGCCTTTTTTGTTTGACTTTGAAATGTTACATTACATATAATTTCACCGATAAAATAATCTTTTTCCCATAACACCATGTGCTACCTTTTTAGATTTAATTAATTTCAGCTTACTGACATACTTCCATGTTTTTTCATTTTTAATAATAATGCCACTACCCATGTCCAACTGCATTTTAACAGTTGTATTTCTGATTTTCACCTTCATGAATTTTCTCATCATTATTTTTCTATTTCTTCTGATGATATACTATTTATTCTTTTATCTTTTTCCTGATGTTTTATCATCTTCATTCTACAATGTGATTTTATGTGTCCTATATTTACACAATGAAAACACTTCGCTTTTTTAAATGGGCAATTTTTCCTCAGGTGCATACCACCACATGCAAAACATGGGTTTATATCCTGATGTTTGTCGTGTTTTTTTAGTCTATTCAGACTATTCTGCACTGGCTTTACCAGGAAACAATCTTTATGTTCAATTTCCTCTGTGTTGTGTCTTAATTTAAGTATCCTTTTACATTCTTCAGACACTTTTTGCAGGATTACAGCGTAGCTATGCTCCAGTTTTGCAAGAATTCTAGTTCTGACTTCTGCGTGCTTTTCGGCAGTTAGTCCCTGTGTAAAAATCAGGCATTTGAACATATCTGGAGTTAATTAATCCAGCTTAAACTTCTCTACCAGTATATGTGATGTAGCCCTCATTATTCTACCAGTATATGTTTACTCTACCAGTATATGTTTACTCTACCAGTATATGCAATGTAGCCCACATTACTATTTTTCTCTATGTTCAGACACTTACACCATGTGTTGTACAAGGAGCTTTTTTCTCTGAAAATCTTACTCAATATATCTATTGTGTCATTAAACTTTACATCAGATGGTTTTCTTGGGAGTACAAAATTACTGTATTGTTCATGTTCTGTTGGTACCAGTTTTCTTCAGATTAAGTGAGTTTTTATCACATCACCTCAGTCTTTACATTCTCAAAGATTTGCTCATATCTTCTGTAGTATCCTTTGAAGGGGACTCCTTTATCAGGTTTGTATTTGAATTCAGTTATTGAATTCACAACATAGTCTGGCAAGAACACTTTTTCTGGCTTTCCTGATGACCTCAGTAATTGCAGCATTTGTTGCTGTAATATTAATTGTTGTTGTTGTTGTTGCTGCTCTTGCAGTTGTATCTGCTGTTGTTGTTCTTTCAACTGTTGTTGTTGCTGTTTTTGCAACTCAAGCAAACCAGCCAACAAATCTTCCATGATTTTACGATTTTTCATAAAATTTACACAACAAAAACTCCTCTAGGAGTTTCAATTGACTCCATGTGAATTGGTTTATCCTCATCACCACTGTTATAAAGTGGTCTTTTACCACTGTTTCATCTGTCTTTGTATGATAGTTTTTGCTCTGACAGATATTGTTATATTCCGAAGTCGTCAATAGAATATTTCTTTCTGGCACTGTATGATCCCCAGTAGTACAATGTTATTATCCTCAAAAATTTGGATCATTATAACATCCACTCAGTATTACAGTATAATTACTATATCAGCACAAACATTACTATCAACACAGTTTACACATACTCTTGTACTCTATGTACTCTCTCAATACTGGCCGACATCACCTTATTTATAGTGACTGTTTCATTCCACTCATCACATGGGAGGGGTGTATTATTATTTCTAATTCCCTACAACACTTCTACTTTAGCCTTTATGAGTGGGTTTGGTAGACAGAAACTGAAAGAAGCCTGTTGTATATGTGTGTGTGTGTGTGTGTGTGTGTGTGTGTGTGTCTGTGTTTGTCCTCCCACCATCACTTTTCAATTGATCTTGATGTGTTTATGTCCCCATAACTTAGCTGTTCAGCAAAAAAATCCAATAGAATAAGTACCAGGCTTATAAAGAATAAGTCCTGGGTCAATTTCTTCAGATAAAAAAGAATATAAGATTAAGATTAATGTAATATAAAGCTGAAGCAAATTAACACCA
>NC_068981.1:106246860-106251640 GCF_001194135.2 Octopus bimaculoides
TATATATATATATATATATATATATATATACACATACATATAATGAACATATATACAAAAAGCTGCTTTCAGTTTCTGTCCATCAAATCCACCCAGGGCTTTGGTTGACCTGAGATTATAGTAGAAGACACTTGCTGAAGTACAATGTGCTAGTGTGAACTTCTCTTAACAAGTGACTTGACTTATACTAACTTCTCTTCACTACATTTAGTTTAGCGTCCCCTGTTTTATTCTGACACTACACTTCACTCTCCCCTTTTACATTCCTGACCTCTCCTACTAATGGTGTTACCCTATTGTCTCTCTTTATTAGACTTGCAGGGAAGCAAGGTTCTTAAACACCCAACCATGCCTGTACATATTAAATAAATCATTTGAAAATAATAACCAAATAAACAATCAAATGGCACTAGTTTATTTTATATGTCCCTTGATGTTTCTTTACCATTCGTTCTGGATTCCCCTTTGGATGAGACTTTGCTGCCTATATTTGGTTCATTTGAACCAAGTAGAAAAATGCATTTATAAATGTATCAAGAGTTGCTTGCATCCACAATAGTCTTTTCTATATAACTTTCATGATAACAGTCATGAGATACATTTAGATCTTTATCTACTTTTCTACTCCTCTTGAAATTTAAATCCTGCAACTTGAATGTTTCAGTTAGTTTTTGAATGTGTGTAAAAATTCAGTCGAGCTCTTTAAGATTGAAAGAATAAACAGGAGTTTCCATTGTGAGAGCCTCTTCAGTCCATTCATCATGCTTTTTAAACTTCAATGTGATCTTCAGCTGTGAGTTCATTTATTGTCTGATTGAAAGATTATTTATGTCATTCATAGAAATAACTAAAGCGTAATTTATAACCATTATCAGTGATTGTTACTGTTGCATTTCAAACAATTTCTTCTGGTTCTTTATACCTGTCAAAACTGCAATAAATCGACAAAGATTTTTGCATATGTTTTTCCTTTCATTCTTTGTAACTTTGTTCTGAGCTCCTTTTATTATTTTAGCTGCAAGCAAAACATTGAATAATTTCCAGAGTTTTAGTGTTGGGCATCCTTCCTTATTAAATAACATTCATGATCAAATGTACACTGAAGATGATATACTTTAAGTACTGCAGTAACACCATGATCTGTTGGTTATGAAAGTAGCATTGTATTTGACAGCATAAGCAGTATTCAGACATCTTGGTGGTGATGAAGACAATGTGAAACATTTAGAAGACAATCTTCATATTTTTCACAAGGTGATGAAAAAAAAAAAAAAACAACCTTTAAACAGTGAAGCAGTAACTCAAGTGTTTATATTTGCTTTCAATATGACTAGAAATGTAGATATTTATAAGGCTTTTAGATGCCCTTGGATTTTTGGCAGACGGCATAAACATGGGCCTCAACAATCTTTAATTACTGCTAAACAATAACTGGTCTTTAGTTACTTTAAAATCTGGCATCAATTACTCTTCTTTTGCAATATAGTTTCTCACTGGTGGGCACTTTTGAAATTAGCCCATTTCATCTACATTGAAAATTTGAGAGGATGTATAATCTTCTTTTAATATAATATTCTTTTAATATTTCCTCTATTTTAGGCTGTGAGCTGGCAGAATCATTAGCACACTGGGCAAAATGTCTAGTGCCATTTTGTCCATCTTCGTGCTCTGAGTTCAAATTTTGCCAAGGTCAACTTTGTCTTTCATCCTTTTGGGACACTTGATAAAATAAGTGCCAACAAAACTGTCCGATGAATGGGAACATGAAACTCTGAGTAACAATTTTTTGTTATATTTCTGCTGCTTTTAAATAAAGTTTATATATATATATATAGCACGGAAGGCGGACATTATACAGGGTGCAATGGGTAAATTGTCGCCATTTTATATTTTCAATTTCACACATGCGCATTGTTTTTCTTTGATTTTGTTGACTACATAGTATAGTAGGGTCAGTTGGGCACCATCTATGAGAAAAATAGCATCACGACGCGATTTAGTCGGCCAGAAATTTGAAAACAACATGATGTACTGCTTAGCATTCACGCCAGAAGCTCCAACATGAACATTTGAGAGTGTTTGGGTGTCAATCTGAGGACAGTGCAGAGGATTTGAAAAGAGTTGGATGAGTCTAATGGAGATTACGAAGGTATGGCAGCTCGGGAAACTTGCTCTGATAGTTCTGATAAGAAAAGAACTTGTGAATTTGTTGGTGAGATTCAGGCCATGATTGACAACAGTCCTCTAAGTTAATCAGGTCCATCACCAGGGCCATGGGTCTGAGTTTCTTTTCAGGCAGGTAGTACATGACGACTTTCAGTATTCCTCATACATGATGAGAAAGGGCCAATTTTTATCTCAAGCCATCAAGGACAAGAGGAAAGACTGTTCTATGAAGCTTTTGAACAAACCCAAGCATCCCCTCCAACTGAACATGTTCTGGTTTTTCTCAGACGAGATAAATTTCTGCCAGGAGCAGATGGTGAACACACAGAACAACCATTGGCTTGCTGTGTCCCCAAGACATGTACCAAGAGTGATAAAAATCAAACATCCAGTCAACATCATGGTGTTTGGAGTGATCACTAGTGATGGTGACGTTATACCTCCATTCGTCTTCTCACATGGTCTCAGACTCAACATGAAGGCCTACATCAAGTGCCTGGAGGAAGTAGTGCTGCCCTGGGTCAAGATGGTGGCTGCTGGAAGACCCTATGTCTGGCAACAGGACTCTGCACTATGTCACACAAACAGGATAACCCATTCACGGCTGTCAGACAATTTCTGAAACCACATCACCTCTAACATCTGGCCACCTAATTCCTCAGACTGCAACCCCCTTGATTATTATGTGTGGGGTGCAGTTGAACAAAAGACCAACAAAACTCCTCGTAACACCAAAGATGAACTGAAGGCAAGGATTATGGCAGTATTCAATAACTTAAACAAGGAGACCGCCCAGAAGAGTTGCAGGAGATTCTGAAGTCTGAAGTCGCCAATGGCGATTTTATTTAATGAATTTACGCTCTAGAATTTCAAAATATTTTTATGTAATTTTGGTATATATATCTGTTAAAATGTGATGTTAGTGATGTTTTCATTTTTGCTTAATTTAGACAACAATATATTCACCGCAGCTGTATGTATATATATATATATATATATATATATTTATTCTTTTATTTGTTTTAGTCATTTGACTGTAGCCATGCTGGAGCACTGCCTTTAGCTGAATAAATCAACCCCAGGACTTATTCTTTGTAAACCTAGTACTTATTCTATTGTCGCTTATGCTGAACTGCTAAGTTACGGGTACGTAAACACACCAACATTGGTTGTCAAGCAATAGGGGGGGGGGACAAATACAGACAAACATGTATATATGTCAACATATATATATACAGCAGGCTTCTTTCTGTTTCCATTTGCCAAATCCTCTCACAAGGCTTTGATTGGCCTGAGTGCCATGCAGTGGGACTGAACCTGGAACCATGTAGTTGGGAACGAAGCTTCTTATTTCTTTACTGCCCACAAGGGGCTAAACATAGAGGGGACAAACAAGGACAGACAAACGGATTAAGTTGATTACATCGACTCCAGTGTGTAACTGGTACTTAATTTATCGACC
The DNA here is from genome assembly GCF_001194135.2 of Octopus bimaculoides. Taxonomy (NCBI): domain Eukaryota; kingdom Metazoa; phylum Mollusca; class Cephalopoda; order Octopoda; family Octopodidae; genus Octopus; species Octopus bimaculoides. Next base: position 106,250,489 of record NC_068981.1, read on the forward strand.
CCGAAAGGATGAAAGGCAAAGTCAACCTTGGCGGAATTTGAACTCAGAACGTAACGGCAGACGAAATACCGCTAAGCATTTCACCCGGTGTGCTAACGTTTCTGCCAGCTCGCCGCCTTGGAAGCTTCTTACTACACAGCCACTCCTGCACCTATATATATTTACATGCATATATATATATATATATATATATATATATATATATCTCGACTGCAATTTCAAGTAAATATTGGTGCATTGTTATACCACCATTCTATATTTAAATTTATACTTTAACCATATGGTGCTTTATTTTACTAGAAAACAATATTCCTGTATTGCATTTTTAAAAAATTTTCTTTGGAAACTTTTTCACTTTTTTGTTTCTGTTAGCAGTTAGGCATTCAAGTGAGTATACTGACATTGATGTGACAATCTGTTCTGGTAAATCTAGCTGAAGAGAACTAATCAAGTTTATGTGAACAAACATATCTTGAAGAGTTTGAAACTTAGGTCCTAGATTATCCACATCTGGGTTGGCCATTTATCTGATGTTCTTCATACAGGTAAGATGAAATTTCTTATGTTCACTGCCTGCACTTATCTTTGCCAGTATATACGGTGAAGCTTTATTATAGCATAATATATTATTGACTACTATTTCCAGTAAATATTGGTGCATTGTTGTACCACTATTCTATATCTATATTTATATTTTAACCATATGGTGCTTTATTTTACTGGAAAACAGTACTCTTGTATTGCACTATTCAAAATTTTTTCTTTGAAAACTTTTTCACTGTTCTTGCTTTTGTTAGCAACTAGGTGTTCAAGTGAGTATACTGGCACTGATGAGGCAACATCTGAAATTTTTTTCTGGTAAATCTAGCTGAAAAGAACTAACCAAGTTTACATTAACAGATGTATCTTGAAGAGTTTGAAACCTAGGTACTAGATTATCCACATTTGGGTTGGATATTTATCTGATGTTCTTCATACAGGTAAGATGAAATTTCTTATGTTTGCTGCCTGCACACATCTTTGCCAGTGTATACGGTGAAGCTTTATTATAGCATCTTATATTATTGACTGCTATTTCCAGTAAATATTGGTATATTGTTGTACCACTATTCTATATATATATATATATATATATATATATATATATATATA
>NC_068981.1:106251650-106253654 GCF_001194135.2 Octopus bimaculoides
ATATATATATATATATATATATATATATATATATATAATACCATGCATTTCTTGTTGTAAATGTTTCTTTGCAGTTGTTATTATTGTTATTGTTATCATGAAGCATCTTAAAAATAGATAAAGTTTCACCACAGCTCACATAATAGGCATGTTTAGTCATAATATTTGAGATCAGTTACTGAAGTTGACAAAAGCTTTTCTCTTTGAGGAATAAAGTTGATCATTTCTTTATTGCATACTTTTGAAGATTGCAAGTAGTGTGCACTTTTAATTCCATTCTGATGTTTTTCTTCATCCATTAAAATTGTAGATACAATTAATTGACCCAAAGAAAAATTTTGAAGTTAAATCTTTAATGGCCTTTCTAGCTTTGTGTTGTTCATTTATGATCTTGTATTTTGTTTGTAAAGTTGTTTTCTGTTTCTGTATATTATCAATTGACTGCCATACTTTTCTTTCAGTCTGGTACATTGAAAGGATGAATTAATTCAAAAGTTTTAAAACAAAAGAGCAGCATTAAGATTCATGCTTGCACAAGTCAATATGCTAACTGAATAACTGAATGAATAAACAAATACGTATGCACATGATCAATGTGTAATGCAGTAATTGAACTTTAAAAGCAATCAAGATGAATGTCTAACATTTATTTGGCACAATTAACTATTAAATGTTTATTTTATAATTTGATTAAAAAAATATCAATAAAATGGAAAATCAATAAACGAGGTATTGCTTCATAGATATTATTGTAGATTATTAATTATTATGCAGGAATAGTGTTACTATTTTGTTATGAAGAGTTCCAAATAATCCCTTCTACTATAGGCACAAAGTCTGAAAAGTTTTGGGGAAGGGCTGTTGATTACATCAACTCCAGTGCATAAGTGGTACTTGTTTATCAAGTCCGAAAAGATGAAACACAAAGTCAAACTTAGGAAAATTTGAACTCAGAACATAAAAAGCTGGAAGAAATGTTGCTAAGCATTTCACTGGTGTGTTAACGATTCTGCCAGCTCACTGCCTTTGAGTCCTTAGTAATAATACTTAATGTTCATGTTACATTAATAAATGAGAGTTGCTGCATTTATATATCTGCTGTTAAGTTAGTGTGTATCAAGATTAAACCAGATTGGTTTAATTAAATGCAAATTATTTCTGTTGCAAAACCACATGAAAACATTTGATCACGGCTGAAACCCCCTTCCACACACACCTGAAACTCCATTACACAAATAAATCTAAGTTGGACATAAATTTAGCCTGCCTGCTGGTTTTCCTTCTCTTTTATTTTATCTGATCTCACTTCTTACCCTTCCAATGTTTAATGCTTAATCACTTAATTCTCCTTTTCATCCCTCTTCTTTCTTTCACTCCTTCTTTCTTTCTACTTTTCTTGGAAAAAGATTTATATTTAGTATTCACGCAGAATGTTGTTGTAATTGTTGGGAACATGATAGCATGGATTGAAATAGGATTAAGTCTATAAATTTAATAAAATTATCTAAAACTCTACTACTTGAAATATTTGCTCCTGAACTACCTGGTCTTGAGTTCAGTTCCACTGCACATCACCTTATGTTAGAATAATGTACAATAGCCGTGAGCAGGCCAAGGTCTTATAAGTGAATATTGTAGATGAAAACTGAAAGAAGCTCGTCTGTCTGTCTGTTTCCTTTTATATATATACTAGCAGCTAAGCCTGGTTTCAGCCGGTCAGAGAACGACGCGAAGAGAGAAATGAAGACATAAAAAAGAAGAAGAAGTGGATACGAAGTGGTGTTTGGGCGACGAATCTTGGTAGAAAAAAAAGAATGTCATGGTGAGTTAGTAAGGAGAGCAAAGCAAGATTGGACTTACGTGGGCTGGCAGGACGATGAAAAAATTGCGGAGTTGAAATTGGAGCAGTTGAAGTTGCCATTGTTATCATTGGAGTGCCTCTTGGTAGACAACATTCTTTGTCCTTCCCTCAGGTGCACAAATAGAAAGACCATGGGGACAGCC
>NC_068981.1:106255377-106258759 GCF_001194135.2 Octopus bimaculoides
CATATATGGGTACTGGACATTACCAACTGTAAACAACATGAACTACGAAAACAAATGAGTTAAATACACAAACAATGAGAGAAAAAATGGAAAACAGGACAAGTAACACAAAGAACGATGCTTCATCAGTTTTCGGCTGACTATCTACTCCTCATTTCGAGCATTCAATGACAATATGAGTCTTCAAAGACAGTTACTCCCATAACTTCCAAAACAAAATTTGGGATTCATGGAGGATCAAAGTGGGGAACAAAAACAGGACAGTGGAGACATATAAGGAAACTGGACAAAAACAAACATGGAGGGTCTCATTAGACCAGAACGAGGGAAAAATTGTGAACACTGGGAGAAATATTCTCTTTGAAAAGAGGAAAGATTGATGAGAGAGGTTGAAGAGGTCCAGTCCTGATGACATTGTGCGGGAAAAGAAGGATGGTCGATGGTAACATGTGAGCAATAAGAGAGAGAAAAAGAGAAAGAGGGAAGAGAGAGAGAAAAAGAGAAAGAGGGAAGAGAGAGAGATAGAAAGAAAGTGGTGAAGGGGAGAAAAGAGGAAGTAGAGAAGGATTGGGGAGAAAAACAGTACAGAGTAGTGTTGTATCAAAAAGGTTAAGATAAAATTACTTGGAAATGGATGCATGGCATTCAATTAAATAATAACATAAATAATATATATATATATATATATACATATATATAGGAGGAGAATTCACAATAAAACAAAAGACAAAGACAGGTGGTGTAGAAAACAAACAGATGTATTAGTATAACGCTCGGGAAGTGAAAAAGTCTTTAACGTTTTGAACCTACGCTCTTCCACAGAAAGGAACACAGAGAGAAACAAGGAGAGGAAAAAAAGAATGTGTAGTGGCTAGCAATCTATCATGGTGAATGCTGGACAGAAGGGTCACACAGGAGAAGTAGGAAGAAGGAGAGATAATAAAGTAGTAGTGATCCCAAAACGAAGGTGCGCGTGCATGTGTGTAAGAGAGTTTGTATGTGCGTGTGAAAGAGGGCTGGTGATCTTCATGTGTGTGTAGGTGTGAAAATGTGGGGCTGGGAATTGGACAGTGCTGGTGTGTGCATGGTGGTGTGTTGTGATGTGAAGTGCTGTGTAGTATGGTGTAGTGGCGTGGTGTGATGGTGTTGGGAGGTGGGGGAGGTGAGAGTGGGGAAAGCAAGGGTGGGATATGGGTTAGGCTGAGGGTGGGGGTAGAGGTGGGGTATGTGGGTAGGCAGAAGGTGGGATATGTGGGAGTGGGTGTAAGGGATGGGGTGGGATGGGATGTGAAGGATAGGGAAGAAGGGGTTGGAATGTGTAGGGGTAGGGGTGGGCTTACGAAGAGAAGGTGGGTAGGAGAGAAAAGAGAGTAGGAGTGAAGAGAAGTAGGAGTCAGAGCAAGAGAGGAGAGGTGGGTGGGAGGAAGTATGTGTGAGGGGTAGAGAGGTGAGGGAAGGAGGTTAGATGAAGAGGGGAGGAGAGTTGAGCCCATGTGACGCAAAGGAATTAAGAGAGAAGATTAATCCCTGTTCACGGCGCAAATGGGAGTCTGGATGGCCCCTGTGCAAGGACAATCCAAACATGGACAGGTGCTGCAAAGAATGACCACTAGAGTGGAAATGGCATGAGACTGGGGTTTCATTGCTGAGTCGGATGTCTCGGAGGTGTTCTCTATGACATAATCTATGACATGAGCCACCCATTTCTCCACAAGGAGTATGCCTACACCCCCTACGTCATCCATGTTACCTTGCCAGAAGACTTTATACCTATGTGCCTTGCCTGTGAGGACCCTAGCTGAAGCTCATCTCCATCTTACCTCTTGTATGGAGCATACATCAACCCGTCTCCTTTCAAGCATCTTTACAATCTTACTAGACCTACCATTCACTGTGCCAACATTGACAGTGCCAACTCTGAAAACTGGGAAGGGAATGTGGGGTGGGGCTTGGGGAAGAGAGATGTTATCCAGTGCCTGAAAAGAAGAGGGAGGTTGTCGTGTTCATTTTTTAGGCATGCTTCATCTGTTCTCTCTTCCAGCCTGACAACATTCAAACATTCAAGCATGTTAAAATTGTTGCCGGTGTTAGCGGCGTTGTAAGCATAAGCATTATAGTCTTCGAATGATGTAAATTTAAGCGGTGTAGCAAAATATGGATATTCCAATGTTAGATTAGGAGGGAGTCAGCTAAAACTGGTTGCGTTTGTCCAGGAAGAAGGGGATTGCAGGTATGATGGAGGGTACCACCAGCAGGGTAGGATTCAGACAGAGAGAGGAAACAAGCTCATCCCTACATACACACAAGTGTGCCCACACACAGGAACAAGCACACATAGACAGCTGAATAGCTTTCTCCTTCACTTGATAAGGCCAAGGAAAATTCCTGGGTGGTTGTTGTCATGTTTCTAGACAGAATGAAAATGAAACGAAAGATGGCTGGTTAAGTAGGTGGGCAGATAACCTGGTTGTGTTTGTCCCAGTTGAGAGATAGAGAAAGAGAGGGAGAGAGATAGAGAAAAAGAGAGTGCAGGTAATATAGGGAACAGCACCAGTGAGGAGGAGGAATTGGGAGAAGAGACATCTGGTAATGGTGGTGACAAATTTCTAGACAGAAGGAAATGAAAGATACCCAGTTAAATAGGTGGGTGGATGAGCAGCTGGGCTGGTTGCTTTTGTCCCAGAAGAGAGAGAAAGAGTGCAGGTAATATATAGAGAACAGCCCAGTGAGGTGTGGTTGGGAGAATACACAACAGGTAATGGTGGTGGGAGGGGAGATATCCAGTGTAGATGGTGGGAAGATAGAGATATGCGGTATTGGTGGTGCAGCAGGAAAGGGTGGGCACACTGCAAACAAGCAAAGTTTAGTTTGGGGACATAGTAAGAGGGTCGAAAATAATGGTAACAATAATGAAATTAAACAGACCAAGAAATGAGTAATTTTCTTAACGAAATTACATGGGAGGTAAAATTATATTTTTGAGGGGACATTTTCAATGGTTAGCTCATGAAAACTAGCTGTTAGTAAGTAATACATTTAAAGTGTTAAAGGCGAATGAATGTACAAAAGATCGAAAAAAATAGAAAATCTTAGCTTAGCATGGCAACATCGTTTGGCGAAGGAATGGAATGAAAGGGAAACACATGAGACGAAAGTTTTTAAATAGATAAACTGCAACAGAAAACGAGTTTAGTTTGGGGACATAGTAAGAGGGACGAAAATAATGGTAACAATAATGAAATTAAACAGACTGGGAAGCAAGTAATTATCTTAACGAAATTATATGAGAGGTAAAATTATATTTTTGAGGGGACATTTTCAATGGTTAGCTCATGAAAACTAGCTGTTAGTAAGTAATACATTTAAAGTGTTAAAGGCGAAT
>NC_068981.1:106258844-106261344 GCF_001194135.2 Octopus bimaculoides
TATATATATATATATATATATGTATACACATATACATAGATACATAGATACATATATACATACACACACATATATATATATATATATATATGTTTGTATGTAAGACAGGTAGTTAGATAGGCAAACTGATAGATATAGCTTTATTTGTACCCACATATTTACATATATATACTTATATGTGTGAATATATGTATGTATAAATATGTGTGTATATATGTATGTATAAATATATGTGTGTATGTGAGAGAGTAGCAGTAGTAGTAACTCTAATGAAATGGAAGAATAAAGCCTACAACTGAGTCATGTATGTCTAAAAATTGATGGTCATTTAGAAAATGTGACTGTAATATCTATATGTGCAAGTATGAAGATGGTTCATTTGTGTAAATGAATAAGCTTATGTACATAAATTATATATACATGATTATGTGGAAGTATATGAATGTATGTAAGTTTTACTCTTATATATTAGCATTAATGTAGAGATGAGCGATAAGAAGGTGTAGATATTTGCATATATGTGTATGTTGATATGCGCTATATTATATGTAGGTGTAAGGCCAGCACACTGGGCAAAATGCTTAGTGGCATTTTGTCTGTCTTTACATTTTGAGTTCAAATTCTGCTGGGCTCAACTTTGTCTTGTAGCCTTTTACGGTCAATAAAATAAGTACCAAATTTTTTGAACACTGGGGTTGCCCCTCCTATGAAATTGCTGGCCTTGTGCCAAAATTTGAAACCAATGTTATATATGGGTGCGTATACATAAATGTATATAAGAATATAATTTATATTTGCTTATACAGATATACACTGCATGTCAAATTATTAGGCAACTCTGTTTTTCAAAATAACAGAGTATCTATTAGTTTGAATCCAGATATTTTTTCACTGAATGATGGCAACATCTGCCTACGTATACTGCAGTAAAATAAATTGGATCCACACAGGTGTAAACAAATGGCAGCCCTTTTCATGAAACAGCAACAAATTTACTGTCTTAAATTATTAGTTAAGTACCCAATAAAAGTGCTATTATGGGTCAAAAACGTGAAATAAGTCCACCATCGTCTCAGAGTTTGGAAAAACAAAAATGACATTGGAAATATCAAAGATCCTGGGAAGAGATCATCGAACTGTGAAGAAATTTGTGAAGTCTTCTGCTGTCCATTCAAGGGCTGACAAGGGTAAATCAAGGGTTGTTTCCAGGCGTACCCTGTCACGTATAACGAGGGAAGTTGCAAAGAACACGTGTCTAACTAGTTGAGAGAGTGTTTAAACTTTGTGGTAGGGAAGACATTTCAAAATCTATCAGGTGTCTCCTTCTGAAGCAGGTAGCCAAAAACGTAAAACCTGTTACAAGGTTCCCTCTGAAGGCTGTTCATAAACAAAATAGAGTCAAATGGGCAGAAGACTACATGAAGATAGATTTTTCAAAAGTCCTCTTTCCTGACGAATGCTATGCTACCCTAGATGGACCAGATGGGTGGAGTGAAGGATGGGTTGCAATTAGCGAAATCATCCTCATTGTTTGGGATGCTAACAAAGGGGAGACAGAATCATGATTTGCGCTGGCATCATTGGAGACAAGTTGGTTGTAGAAGCAGAAAGTTTCGTTAAAGAGAACACTGATATTCATGCAAGATAATGTACCCTCCCATGCAGCTAAGAAATCTCTGGAATACCTACAGCAATTAGGCTTCTCTGGACACCGTTTGATGAAGCGACCCGTGTGTTCACCCGAAACCCAATTCAAAATCTATGGAGTGTTCTGAAGAGGAAGATATATCAATATGGACGGTAGTTTTTAATGAAAGATCTGCTCTGGGAAGCTATTGTGGATGTTGCTGACAGTATTACACCAGATGAAATAGTTACCTTAACAAATTCAATGGATAAACGTGTCAGGGATGTTCTCTCATGTGGAGATCATACATCGATCATTAAAAACTTTATGACATCATATTTCTTGTAATATTTCCATTCAAACATATTATTATGTTCCTTATAAAGTCTGTTATGATTATATTTGTTGTTCAAAATTAATTGTCGCATTAAATAAATGCTTGTTTTTGCATAATTAGCATTTCTATTAGACCTACCTTATAATTTAGGACAGTAAAAAATGATGCCTATTAACAAAAATGGCTGTTGTTTCTTTATATATGGGTGGATCAGATTTATTTTGGTTCAGTACATCCAGACTGGTGTTATCATCATGCGGTGGGAAAATATCTGGATTTGAACAGATAAATACTCTGTAATTGCGAAAAAACTGAGCTGCCTAATAATTTGACATGTAGTGTACGTGTATAGGTGTGTATACATACTTATGGGTATATTTGCATGTCTATCAATATGTGTGTGTGTGTGTGTGTGTAAAACTGCTCATTTTTCCATGCTTGCATGGGTCAGATGGAATTTGCTGAGGCAGTTTTGCTATGACCTGATGCCCTTCCTGTTGTCAAACCTTCTAGTTCTGGGTAAGGTTATACTATTA
>NC_068981.1:106262989-106267182 GCF_001194135.2 Octopus bimaculoides
GTGTGTGTGTGTGTTTGTGTGTGTAAAATGGTCCTGCTCATTATGTAGGTAGAAATCCCTTATGGTGTACTGAGTAAAAGCTATGGATACACATGAGGTGCAGAAAAATTAGCCTTTGCACATGGCAAATGTGCAAGAACAATAAACACTAAGTACATGCTAGGAATAAATTCTCTTAAATTCCCAGGAGTTTTTCTAGATGTAGTAGATAACTTCTGTTGCCTAGTTGACCAAATTAGCAGTGGAGGAGGATGTTATAAAGTATGGTTGGTAGAATATGAATAGGATGGAGAAAATTCACAGAATTATTACCTCTGTAGTAGAAATATTCAGCAGTCAGATCACTACACCTGATGTCATGATTTAATAGACCCATATGATAAAAGCCAATCATGGCTTTATGTGGAATAGGCTCCAGCAATGATTTCATCTTACTGAGCCTAACCATCAGTATAAATTCAGCACACCTAGACTACTTGAGGGAGAGCTTGGAAAGAACATTGACAGACACCATAGGAGATGGCCAACAGAGATGATGAACAGCAGCTGACCTAAGCTGACAACAATCACAATGAACGATTGGTGATAGTAACACAATGACCAGCAGCTAACTTTTTGACAGCTACAACAATTATCCAAGAACAACAGCATTCAAACTCTCTTGACGTTTTGTTGTTCCTAGTAATGACAACCTTTGCTTTTTGTTTACAGGAAGAATAAAATTTTTTGTCAAAAATCTCAACAGATTCAGAGTTCTTCTTCATACACCTCTGAAAAGCAGATTGTACAATACTTGTGTACAAATAGCAAGGGTTCATTATAGTGTGTCATGGGTCCTGAATGCAGGGGATATGCAAACACTAGAAAAGAATGAAGCTAGTATATTCTGATGGATGTATAACATCAGTGTGCATGTATGACAATGTGTAAATGGGTTGAGAGAAAAACTGAACATAAAAAGAATCTGAGAGAAAGCTGTGTTAGTGTGATTATGTGAAGTGCCTGGATGTTGACAGGTGTACAAAGAAGTGCTGATTAAGTGCTGATTGCTTAAAATGTATGATAATTGTGGAAGAGAGAGATCCAGGAAGATATAGGATGAAGCAGTGAAGACTGATCTCAAGATGTTGAGCCTTACAGTGGAGATGATTGGCACTTTATGTTTGATAAGTCCCATCCATCATGATTAAAATAAGGTCCTAAAAGTATTAAGTTTGCATCTATATGCTCAGTGAGTCTTGCCTCTGCACCTAACCTGTCCCTTTCAAGCTTTCTCCACCTCTCATCTTTCTAACACCCCTCCCTCCATCACTCTTCTAACAATAGCACTATTCAGCTGTCGTAATCACATGACAGCAGAATCTGCGCATATCTTTTCCCCTTTGTGCTACTAGTTTCCTCCTCCTTTCCCTAAAAATACTTCCTTCCTTTAAGATCCCTCCCTCATTTTCAATATCATCCCTTCCATTTTATTTTCCATAGTTCACCCTTTGCCCCTTCTTTAGGTATCTCTTCCTCACCTTTGAGCTACCTTTTAGGACTGTAACATTCTCTCATATCTGCCATCAACACTTACACTCCTCTTGGTCTCTCACTCTCTATAGCCACCACAACTCGCCTCTAACAGCCATCTTTATCCCTGTGCATCTCTCTCTCTTTTTCCCCACTTCACCAGCTTCCCCATCATTTCCCTATTTTCTACTCTATCTACAGATTTATTATACTGCTCCTCTTCACCCTTCCTCTATTACCTCTTATCATCTACTCTTTCCTGAGCTATTTCTTTTACCTTCTCCCCGCCATACTGATATTTAGAATACATCTCTATTGTTGTACATCAGTCACTATATTAACCTCTACACTCCTCCCTTACACCCTGCCACTCTCCTTTCACACACCTATGAACTTATCTACTCACCCCTCTTCTTCCTCAGTTTGTATTGCCTCATATCCATCTTCTTGAACCTTGAGAGTATGCGCTGATGTCTTGTCTCCCACATCTGTTTCTTCTTTCTACCTACTCCCTCCTGCTCCTAAATAATGCAACATAACCATGTATTTCCACTGTAGCAAGACACATGCCAGTTCCTCGAGCATGCTTTAACCTCTCAACACCTGGCATAAAGCCATCTCTCCCTCTACACTGTATTCAGAACATACAATTTAACAATAAAAAGTTTTAATTTAATCAATTGAGTTTGTAGTCTCATACTTCTTACATATCATGAATAAACTGACTCCACAGTAGAAATAGTTCAGTTAAGTTTTATTTCATTGTAATTTAAAATTTCACATGAAACAAGATTTCTATATGCTTACGAGATAGCAATCTGTTGATTTTCAGTTGCTGATGAGCAATTAAACTTGATCAGTAAAGAAATGCCTGCATGTTAATGCCAAAATGAAACCTGCAGTAGAACATAGAAATGTAATCAGTAAAATGTTTGATAGCGAACAGCAGATGTGTACATGCATAGAGAAAGCAGTAAAAGTGAGTAAATACTTTAATATGTCTGAATGTAAGTAAGGTGAATAAACATAATGTTCAGTTTGTAGTATCAAAACAAGACAGAGTTCATTATGGGCAAAAATACATGCATGAGAAAATATTACATGAAATAAGCAGAAGGAATACATAAGAACAAAAATGTGTAACAAGCAATCATGCAGAAGTTGTAAAAGTGTTGTGAATGAGAAAGTGAGTTACTGTTATACTGTCCAACATAGTTCTGAATGTCAATGAGATAAAATGACAATATATGAATCATGTCTGCTCAAATAACATCAGACTAGCTTTCTTGGATACAGAGTTGTGTTCCTAGAGAAGAATGAAATTGTGCAACAAGTTGCTGATATGAACCGGGTAAAAATGTTGTTAAACATAATTTAGATCAGTATAGCTGCAGATCCGTTATAATCCATCCATCTTTCTAGGAAGCTTTCATTTAATCAATTGCATACAGTGGCTACTCAGTGTGATGGCACAACATCTTGCATTAAAATCAGTTTTTGTTTGAAATCAAATCATATGACTTATGGCCATAAATATATGTATGTTTGCATAATGTCGTATTTAACATGTTCATGCACACTTGGACATGAGAAAACCTTCTGCTGCGAAAAAAATCCTAAAAGAAAATTTTTCCCTTAATTTACAAGTGTGATAACAAATTGTGCTGTGAATGATGTTATTGGATCACAGGATGCATTCATGCTTGTGTTCTTTTAAGAACATTGCTTTATTCAACACAACCTTGTGTGACTTGATATATGTATATGAGTGGCTGTGAGGTGCAGGAGTGGCTGTGAGGTACAGCAGTGGCTGTATATTAGGTAGCTTCCTTACCAGCCATATGATTCCCGGTTCAGTCCCACCTTGTGGCACATTGGGCAAGTGTCTTCTACTATAGCCTCGTGCTGACCAAAGCCTTGTGAGTGGATTTGGTAGATGGAAACTGAAAGAAGTCCATCGTACATGTATGTGTGTGTGTGTGTGTGTGTTTGTGTGTCTGTGTTTGTACCCCTACCGTCGCTTGACAACCAATGCTGGTGTGTTTACTTCCCCGTATCTTAGCACTTTGGCAAAAGAGATTGATGGAATAAGTACTAGGCTTACAAAGAATATGCCCTGGGATCGATTTGTTCAACTAAAGGTGGTGCTCCAGCATGGCCGCCATCAAATGACTGAAACAAATAAAAGAATAAAAGAATATATATATATTCATTCATTCATTCATTCATCATTTAACATCCGCCTTCCATGCTAGCATGGGTTGGACAATTTTACTGGGGGACTGGCGAACCAGATGGCTACACCAGACTCCAATCTGATCTGGCAGAGTTTCTACAGCTGGTTGCCCTTCCTAACGCCAACCACTCCGAGAGTGTAGTGGGTGCTTTTTACGTGCCACCGGCATGTGGGCCAGTCCGGCAGTACTGGCAACGGCCATGCTCAAATGGTGTTTTTTATGTGCCACCTGCACAGGAGTCTGTCCACTGTTTTGTTCACATGCCACCGGCACAAGTGCCAGTAAGGTGAAGCTGGAAATGATTGCACTCAAATGGTGCTTTTTTACATGCCACCAGCACACATATATACATATATGTGTGTGTGTGTGTGTGTGTGTGTGTGTGTGTGTGTATCTGTATGTATGCATGTATCTATAAATGCCATCCAAAATATTATATACATA
>NC_068981.1:106267219-106269841 GCF_001194135.2 Octopus bimaculoides
TATATATATATATATATATATATATATATGTGTATATATGTATATAAGTTGAGCCTCACAGAGAAGATGACACAGGACCAAAACTACTGGTGACTTGCTGCACTTGAGAAGATGTGAAACTAAGGAAAATCATAGCCATCCATATATACAGGCATGTTCTTTATGGCTATAACCCCACTTCCACTCTCTCTCTCTTACACACAGACACACAATTCTGTCCCCTGGCAAAATTCACCCAGAACCCATCTCCCCCAACCCATCACCACCCCTCCAATTTCTCTTACCATCACTTGCCATCTCTAGCTATCTTCCCTCACACTCTTATGGAATATGTTCTCTACCCACTCTGTACTACTTATACTCCCCCACCACTCTTCCCTGTGGGTAAGCCCTCTCTCCCACTTTCTCCTCCCTTTCTTCCTTGTCCTACCAGGCGGAGGTGGGGTAGCCAAATATTTCCTCTGTAGTAAGACAGCTATCTCTGTCCCTCTATCATACACCAACCTCTCTCCTGGCACATGGCCACTTCTTTTGTTTACTCTCCCTCTCTTAGCCGAGGCGTCCTTGTCTTGCAAGCTGCTTGGTGATTCTAAGGGTGGTGGCATCATGTAAAAAGCACCTGTGCTGGCACAACATAAAAGGCACTCAGGCTGGTGCCACATAAAAAGCACCCAACCATACCAAAATAGACAACTGGAGCCTGGTGCAGCTCTTGGGCTTCCCAGTTCCTATCAAACTATCAAACCCATGCTAGCATGGAAAACAGTTGTTAAATGATGATGATGATGATAATGATAATAGCTACAGCCATAGCTACGTGGTTAAGCAGCTTGCCTTCCAACAATGTGGTCTTGGGTTCAGTTTCACTAAGCTGCACCTTGGACAAGTATTTACTACTATAACTCTGGGCTGACCAAAGCCTTGTGAGTGGATTTGGTAGAGGGAAACTAAAAGAGGCCTGTTGCGCGCACGTGTCTGTGTGTGTGTGTGTATGTATGTATGTATATATTGGGCCTCACCGAGGCAATGACTACTGACCGAGACCTTTAGAAATGTGCTGTGCGTGAGAAGACCCGGCAAGCCAAGTAAGATCGTTGCCAGTGCCCCTGGACTGGCTCTTGTGCAGGTGGCACATGAGATGCACCATTTTGAGTGTGGCCGTTGCCAGTACCGCCTGACTGGCTCCAGTAGGATTTTCGAGTGAGATTGTTGCCAGTGCCCCTGGACTGGCTTGTGCGGGTGGCACATAAAAGACACCATTTCGAGCGTGGTCGTTTTTGTGCGGGTGACACGTAAAAGCACCCACTACACTCTCTGAGTGGTTGGCGTTAGGAAGGGCATCCAGCTGTAGAAACTCTGCTAAATTAGATTGGAGCCTGGTGTTGCCATCCAGTTTCACCAGTCCTCAATCAAATAGTCCAACCCATGCTAGCATGGAAAGCGGACGTTAAACGATGATGATGATGATGATGATGATGATACACATATATGTATATATATAAATATATACATACACACACACACACACATATATATATATATATATATATGCATATGTGTAGAGTGTTAGGTGTGATGTACAGAAGTAAATATTGAAAAAAAGTCGTCAGAATTTTGGAATAAGTTCTTTCATTTATTTTATACATATATTAGCGCTTTCGTTCGTCTTTCGAACTTGTCAAATATAACTGAAAATACAGAGATCTAGCTTATTTATATAAAAACAGGTATTTTGGGGGGTTTTGTTTATAACAGAACACTTTTGTTTTTTTGTTTTTTTGGAGTGAGGCTTTGGAGACAATGGAAGATGTATAAGCAAATAAATAGATAGATAGGCAGATAGATAGATAGACTGATATATAACAGAAAAGGAGGAATTTCGATTATCTTCACATGGTGAGTTGTAATATATATAAAGAATTAAACAAAGAAAATACACACACTACATAGTTTTAATATAATTTTTAATATATCAACCGGTTTCGCTTTCACTATTCATGATATTTGAATATGTATTTTCTTAAGAAGAAATTTTTGTCCATGTTGTGTGTGATGATATTTACGAGTGAATGACTTCACAAGTAGAAAAAAAAGGGGAGGTAATTGGTTATCGTTATTATTGTTATTGTTGTGGTAAGGGAGATAACTGTTCAGCTTTCAGTAAGGGGAGGGGAATATATATATATATACACACAAAAAAAGGTTTCGAAAAACTTGTTTTGTGAATGGATTTATGTACAGTGATATAATCGTGAATTGAAATATGTAAAAAGATAAAAGGTGGTTATGCATGCATATTAAGACGTGTTCTGTACTTTTCAGTCAAAAAAGTTTCTTTATTTAAACGTTCTTGTGGGGGAAATTATGTCTTTGCACTGGTAGAAGGGGAAGACTGTGAAATTTGGCTTGATGTTAACTGCACATTTTTCTATATGTTCACTGAGAGGAATTTGCCTATAATGCGGGAAATGGATTTGCTCCTTACGTAAAGTGGTTTTCCATCTCAAGGTCATACTCGTCTGTCCAATATAGTTGTGTCCGCAACCCGAGCAGGTTATTACATAAATTAGGTCCTTTTTTAATTCTTTATATATATATATATATATATATATATATATATAT
>NC_068981.1:106270068-106270860 GCF_001194135.2 Octopus bimaculoides
TATACTAATATGCATATACATTCATATATAAATTCATATATAAATTCATATATATAGATCAATATCCAAAGTCATATATATGTGTGTGTGTGTTCATATATAAATATATATATATATATATATATATATATATATATATATATATATATATATATACATGTATGCATGAATGTATGTAATTGTTCATATTAATATATACTCACACTCACTCATATATATACCAAAAAGCAAATATAAAAAAACAAAAATGAATGAAAAAAGATTTCCAAATCTATGTTATTAATTTTATATTTATGTATGTATGTATGTACGTGTGTATGTATGTATGTATATAACGTACATACATAAATACGTATGTATGTATGTGTGTATGTAGGTATATACATACGTATGTACGTATGTATGCATGTATGTGATGTGTATGTGTATGTGTGTGAGAATGACATTTGTGATTGAAATAATTTCGAAGGATTGAGTGGAATTTACTGCATAGCAAACCAGTTAACCATTATTTATATGTCTGAGACTTGGAAATAGATTTAAAAATCAAAGATGTCATCATAAAGTTTATATGTCTTGCAGAAGTAAATTAAGACTGGAAAGTGGAAACTTGAAGGTGGCTTGGCTTGGTTGTCTGTCATATTGGGAAATAGTGCTTATTGAATGAAACAGGACAAAACACACTTGATTGAATTTATATATAGAAATACTCTGTTAAAACATAATCTAGATAATCAGTAATCACCATCATACTAATACTTGTATCACCAACCATCATCATCCCCCCCCCCC
>NC_068981.1:106271121-106278621 GCF_001194135.2 Octopus bimaculoides
TGTGTGTGTGTGTGTGTGTGTGTGTGTGTGTGTGTGTGTGTGTGTGTGTGTGTGTGTGTGTTGTTATAACCCTTGACCTAAACTTACTGCAATGTCTGACCCAATTTTGATATCATTACAAGAAGTTAGCATTTTTAAATCTGCAAACTTATTATAGCATGTAGTGATCAAATCTAAGTAGCAGACATGATTTTTATTTATTTGGTAATTCTAAAAAATATTTCCATGATAAATTAATAAAAACTGGATTAATTTGGAAATGTGATGTTGAGAAATGAAATGGTGCAAAATATAAACAACCAGAAAGGAGAGACAGAAGGAGTATGTGTGTGATTTAATTTCTTAATTTTCAGAACTATTACTGCCACTTTTCAAAGTTTTGTAGGCTGGACACTGTTTTAATCAGTCAATTCTGCCATCATTGTTGACTGCTCTAGGTTTAATCTTCCTTAGGTTAGTTTTGAACTCAGGTTTTTGTATTTAATGCAGCTCATCAACATTCTTAAAGTTGGATTTACTAAATTAATTCAAAAGGCCTGAAGGAGTAGCACTGACAGATGTTACTCAACACAATACTATCAGCGTTGTTGCCACTCTTCTCATTTATCATCATCATCATTGCTGTCGTTATCGTCGTCGTCGTCATTGACAGTGGTACCTTCATCATCATCATCGTTGTTGTCATTGTCATTGCCATCAATATTGTCATCACCACCATCATCATCTTTGTTATCACTGTTGCCATCATCATCAATAACAAAAATGACAGTGTTAACACAAGAATGACATTATCAGCATCATCTGTTTTAAAAAGGTAAGTGAGAATGGTTTAAGGCTGGATTACTGTTTTGATGATAGATCCTCTCGATCAAGTCTGGCTTGAGGCCAAACAACAACACCATTAGCATTAATTTAGTGATCATTCACCTTGCTAGAAATAGCAGCAAATCTCCCTAAAAAAACAAAGGGAATGACACAGTTGGTACTGTAGTCCTAGAAACACAATGTCAGAAAAAGAAAGACAATATGGTCACTGCAGGAACATCATTGATGTGACTGGAATTATAGAAGATTGACTTCATATATACTTAAAGATTAACCTCTCATATACTACAAAGGGGTTAGGTACAGTGTGGATGAATGATTAAGAAATTCAGTTTGCAACCATAAAGGCCCAGGTTCAATCTCGCAGTATGTCACCTTAAGCAAATGTCATTTTCTATAACCTTGGGTTGACCAATATTTTATGAGTGAAATAGGGAAGATAGAAACTGAAAGAATCCCATTGAATGGATTATACTTGTAATTCAAAAAGTATACTGTTATCATACACTGTTGTGCTGATTCTGGATGAGGAATATGTAGCATAAAGGCAATGAACAGTTGGGGGATGAAAGACATAAGATGTCTGTAGCATGGCAAGCCACACTTTATCAACTGTTACAACTACATCAAGAACAATGACATTCAAAACTCTATTGACATTTTGTCATTTATAATAACATTTGTTTTTTTGTGTATGGAAAGGATAAAATTTTGTTTATCAAAAATCTCAACAGATTTCATTGTCTTCTTCATACAAATGCATTAATGGTACCACCACCACCACAACCACCTAGACTTCCACTGCCGGCACCAGAACTCAGGGAAGAAATATGGAAGATGAAAATTTTAGAATTTCACTGTTTTTTCTTTTTGTTTTTTTTCTTTTATTCTGCAAAAAATCTTTATGAAAGAACTCAAAAACACAAAATTCACAATAAAAACAATTTAAATTAACTTATAGAGATGCGCGCTATAGTAGTAATAATAATATTCAAAATAACAACTTGTAGATATAAAGAGAATTATTTCTTTGTGCAAAGGTTATTAATAGATAATGTAATCTGTGTATGTATTCATTTGTTTGCATCTCTATTTTCAAGTGTCCATTCTGTTTTAGTTTATTTAATTATATTTTAGATCACTAAGAGCACCGTCCGAGCGTGATTGTTGCCAGAGCACCAGCTGTCTGGCTTCCGTGCCAGGGGCATGTAAATAGCACCATTTGAGCGTGATCGTTACCAACGTCGCCCTCCTGGCACTTGTGCCAGTGGCACGTGAAAAGACATTTGAGCGGGTTCATTACCAGTACCGCTGGACTGGCTCCTGTGCAGGTGGCACATAAAATACACCATTTTGAGCATGGCTGTTGCCAGTACCTCCTGACTGGCCTTCGTGCTAGTGTATGTAAAAGCACCCACTACACTCTCGGAGTGGTGGGCGTTAGGAAGGGCATCCAGCTGTAGAAACTCTGGCAAATCAGATTGGAGCCAGGTGTAGCCATCTGGTTCACCAGTCCTCAGTCAAATCGTCCAACTCATGCTAACATGGAAAGCGGATGTTAAACGATGATGATGATGATGATGATATTTTTATTTTGAATATACATAAAACCTTTTCACAAAAAAATAAAAAACTAGTGAAGCAGTGGGTGGTGCTGATGGTATCAACTAACTCCCTCTCCTTGATATTGCTAGCCTTATGTTTAAAATTTCATCCCATCTCATCTTTGCTCATTTATTCTGGGGAGGGTTGTGAGGGTAGAGTCCCAAAGCATGCATTCTATCAGGTCCTATCCAATTGATCTCAAGTGAGACCTACTAAACTCAAGGATCCACCCATTCTTGTGCATTGTCTACTCCTAGGTCACCTGCTGGATGGTTTTACTCATAAAACCTATCCAGTGATTCTTTTCCAAGACATTCTTACCACATGTGCACAGTATTGAAGCTGTGATCTCTCAATTCAGAGAAGTAGGGACTCTACCTGAAGTATCTCTCTGATCTCTGAGCTATGCACTCTATTGAGTGACGATACTCTGAAGGCCTTTCAGAGGAACCCCCACCTCAGCCGCTTGTATTTGTGATAGTATTCTTTTGGTCATTATGCAAGATTTATGACCATAGGTAAAGGTAGGCATGATCACTGAATTGGAGAGAGTGAGTTTGGCTTTTACACCTTCTTCTGATGACCAAATGTTGAAGCTGGTACATTACTGCACCAGCTCCTGCAATTTTTACACATAATTCAACTTCCTGCCTTCCATCACCTGTAAAAATGGCCTTAAGATACTTGTACTTCTCCACCTGCTTCAGTGGAACTCCACTCACATATAGAGTGCATTGTTCAGGCTTTCTTGAGAGGATGAGTGTTCTCAGTTTTTACAGCACTGATTTTCATTCCTAATGAGCAGCACTTGGCACTAAACCTATCAAGTACACATCAAAGATCACCTTCTGATGAGTTGAGTAGTACCAGGTCATCTGCAAATTCCAGCCAACTGATCCTACATCTACTGGTCTCATTACAATTCCAACCCAGCTGCACAAGTCAATTTTGCCTGTAAAGATTGTGAACAGGAAAGGTGGAAGTGTGCACACTTGGTGGAGTCTGACACCCATACTGAATGGTTTTGACTTAGCATCATTTATCCAAACACAGTTCCTAGGGTATTCATGAATCAGAAACAATTATGATTCTTATTATTATTCAACTTGACTCAAAATTGGGCTTATTCCTAGTAGAATTTATGTGGGTAGCAAGTTACTACCTGTAACCTTAGATATCCACATGATTTCAATAATCCTTCAAAGACTCAAAACCCTTCTGATGATCTTTCCTGTTTCTAAGAGGCAAACTATTCATAGAAGCTCTACAGGACATTCCATTCCAATCCCTTTCAGCCATTTGTCTATATCATTACTCAAAGTTCCTAATGCACGAATTATCACAGGCACAACCTATACAGATTTCATTGTTGTTGTTATTATCATCACGTGCTTTCACTGGACTACTGAGTACAGCTCTGTGTGCCTTGGGTATGTGCTGTAGTTTGTTGTGGTTTTCTTATTTTCACTATATTGAAAGTGCTTTACTTAGGATGTGTGCAGAGCCTAGTAGTACTATTTTATGTATGTTATAAACACTTGTAAGTCCTGGTGTTTTGGTTATATATTTGTCTGGGTGTTTTTTTTATCGTACCCAATGCACCTACTATTGTTTCTGTTTTTAGGCTCCACATTCGAGTGACCTTTATTTCCAACTCTTTGTATTTTGAAAGTTTCTCCATTTTCTTTAGAGAAATGTTGTTATCCGTTGGCATTGATATATTGCTTATTATTATTATTATTATTATTATTATTATTATTATTGAGTGAGAGAGCAGTGCATGCCATCAAAGTGACAATGAGGTAAAATATACAAAACTCAATATACTCATCATGACTATCCGTCTGATAAGGCTAGACTAGGCACATGCATCACAACCATATGCACATGGCATGGTGATCTCATATCAAGACTTTGCAGGTGGTCCCAGTTAGAATTTTCTTCAGGTTGAGTAGCCCATCCTGCTCAAAAGGTCCCTGAATAAGGGTTGTTTAAGGATGATGAACAAAATACACATGTTTCCAGAGGTGAATTATTCAAACCCCAAAGAATTCCTCTCAACACATGGCTATGATACTCCTCCACTTTTCCTGTTCATGATCAAAGATGCACATGTCATCAACCACCAAGGGACATGCTCAACTGGTTAAGGTCAAACAACTGACAAGCAGATCTGTGGTACTGAGCAGAATATTTGCTGTAGCCCAATTATTATCATTATCATTATTATTATTATTATTATTATTATTATTATTATTATTATTGTTGTTCAACATTTAGTAGTTTCAGGAAAATTTCTACTGTATTACTTGCTACACTTCTATGTTGCTGGGGCGTGTGCAGCATTGTATGATTTCTTTTCTGTTGTTGGGAGTGTGTAAACTCTTCTTGGTATTGTATTGCATCAGATTTTTTTCTCTTGAGATGTGGTGCAGTCTTTTGTTGTATTACTGTTTGTATTGTGTGTTGAGTGTGTAATATGTTGGTTTTATAGGATTGCTGGTGGAAGTTTATTTCATTGGATAATTGCTGTATAGAGTGTGTCTTGTGTTTATGGATTGTTTTGTTTAGGTTGTATTATTGAATTGATAGTATTTTGCATAGGATGTGGGTTGGTCCTAGGAGGGCTATTTTTAGGATAGTGTATAGTGTTGAGAATCCCAGTGTAGCTTCAGCGTTTTTGTTCATATGTTTTTTTTTTTATTATACCCAATGCTCCAATTATTATTGGTATTGTTTTTACCTTCATGCCCCGTGTCTTATATACTTCAATTTCAAGGTTTTTGTACTTTGAAAATTTCTCCACTTCTTTTTGGACAATATTTTGATCAGACGGGACTGCAATATCTATCAGTAAGCAGGTGTTCCCCCCCACCTCACACAATCCTTTATTATTATGTCTGGGTGATTAGCTTTTATTTCTTTGTTGGTTTGAACTAGCATATCCCAGATGATTGCGGCCTGGTCATTGTCTTGTACCTTGTTTGGCACATGTTTATACCATTTATTGTCAGTTTTAATGTTGCAGTGTTTACATATTGTCCAGTAGACATAATTACTTATTATTATTATTATTATTTCTATATTAACCAAAATGAAGTAGATTGACAAATTTATTTTTTGAACCAGTGGAAGACACGCGAGATGTCGAAATATTGTTCCCAAAATAACAAATGGCACTCTTCTTTTAATTTTGACTCCATATCTTCAGGAGGAGTTACCTCAATCCTTTCTATATTAATATTATTATTATTATTATTATTATTGGTGTTGGGAGCTAGTAGAACTGTTAGCATACTGAGCAAAATGCTTAGCTGCATTTTGTCAATCTTTATGTTCTGAGTTCAAATTCTGCTGAAGTTGACTTTGCTTTTCTTCCTTGGGGTGGGGGTGGGGGGTCAATAAAGTAAGTGTGAATTGAGCACTGGGTCAATCAGCTATCCCCTTCCACCAAAATTTCAAGCTTTATGCCTATAGCTGAAAGGATTATTATTATTATAACTAATATTATTATCATTATCATCGCTATCATCATTATCATTTGGGTGGGGAGCTGACAGAATTGTTAGCACATCAGACAAAATGCTGAGTGGTATTTCTTCTGACTTCTGAATTCAAATCCTGCAGAAATCAACTTTGCCTTTCATCCTTTCGGGAACAATTAAATAATACCAGTAGTTTTAGAAAAGAAAAATACGTTGGGTATGTGCTGTAGTTTGCTGTGGTGCTCTTATGTTTACTGTATTGAAAGTGTTTTGCGTAGAATGTGTGCAATACCCAGTAGTGCAATTTTCTGTATGTTATATATATTTGTAAGTCCTGGTGTTTTTGTTATGTATTTGTCTGAATATTTATTATTATTATTATTATTATTATTATTATTATTATTATTATTATTATTATTATTCAGTAGTTTTATTTATAACGTGCTTTCACTTCACTACCGAGCGCAGCTCTGTGTGCCTTCGGTATGTGCTGTGGTTTGCTGTGATGCTCTTATGGTTACTGTATTGAAAGTGTTTTGCATAGGATGTTATTATTATTATTATTTCTTGTCTTAGTAAGAGATGTTTTACATTGCTCTATAACTTTTTTGCTTACTTTTCCATTTAGGGTTTGCAATTGTTCATATTTTTTATTTATGTATCCTATTGTATGGTCTACAATGTGAGGCTTTTTTGTCCCTTTTCTTATCAAGGTTCTTCTAAACAGTTTATATCTGTCTTTTCTTTGTATCAAGGACTTTCTAAATAATTCTTGTTGATCCAAATATCTGCCATGCACCTACTCCCATATTAAAACAATCTACCATTCCAAGGTTTATTCTCAAATTCTTCATTGCAATTCTCACTGTCCCAAAGATAATTGGCAAGATCTTGATCTTGTCAACTTCTCTGAGAACTTCATTATTCAAGTCAGTATGATATTCTAATTTTGTTCTTTTTTGTTGACTTAGGTATCAGATAGTCATTCCACATCAATTTCTTGACTACAATATCTAGCTTGTGCTCCATTCACCTTTCATTTTGTATGGAAAATCCTATAACAACCTCACTTCATCATTTTCAAAGACTTTCATTTCTATTCCCATAGAAAGGTCATAACCCTTTCCTGTACATGAAAGACCAAACCTCTTGTAAAAGCTCCAGTGAATTATTGCCACAGTTTTATCATGCCTATTCTCTTCTGTATTCATTTTGAGCTAGAATTCTGTTACAATGCACATTCAGTATTTAGGTGACCAGTCCTTCTCATCTATCATTCTTTTAATCTAAAATATTCTCATAGCATGTGCTTGAGTGGCTAAAATCAATCCTTCTAACTCTCTCTTTGGTACTCCTTTCTTTAACAATAGCCAGATGACCTTGCTATTCCTTACTTGTTTTGTTTCTTTGAAGAAACACTGAATGAAACTTCTTTTCTTCAAAGTTTGACTTACAACATTTTTCTGTTTTTTTATCCTATTTGGTTTGTACCTTAAGAACTGCTTTCTCTTCCATATATAATCCTAGACTTGTTCTGTTTAATTATACAATCTCTTTTACACTTATTAATCTCCTCTGCCTTCTG
>NC_068981.1:106284832-106286291 GCF_001194135.2 Octopus bimaculoides
CATGCTGCATATTGACTCGTGCTTCATATGTTGTCTGGTCATTTCTGCTGACGATAGTCCGACCTTGTAAGATATATAATCTTTATCTTACTAAAATTGACTTGAAACCATGGTACAGAATATAGATTGGTAAAAGTTTTTATTTTTCATTTCCTTTCGAAATTATCCCTAATTTTGTGGTATGTAGTCTTTTGCTGCTATTTCTAGCGAGTAGATGTCCTATTATAGACATCTCTGCATTTTAAATGAATAATACATAGTCTATTGACTGTTTTTTTACTCTCGCTAGACCACTGGTGGTAAATAAAATTTCTAAAATTTTTTTTGCTACCCTATAATTTATTAATATATATATATATATATATTATATATATATATTATAAATGTATATCATCATCATCGTTTAATGTCCGCTTTCCATGCTAGCATGAGTTGGACAATTTGACTGAGGACTGATGAACCAGATGGCTACACCAGGCTCCAATCTGATTTGGCAGAGTTTCTACAGCTGGATGCCCTTCCTAACGCCAACCACTCCGAGAGTGTAGTGGATGCTTTTACGTGCCACAGGCACGAAGGCCAGTCCGGCAGTAGTGGCAACGGCCACGCTCAAAATAGTGTATATTACATGCCACCTGCACAGGAGCCAGTCTAGTGAAACTGGCAATGATCTCGCTCGAATGTCTTTTCACGTGCCACTGGCACAAGTGCCAGGAAGGCGATGCTGGTAACGATCACGTTCAAATGGTGCTATATATGTGCCACTAGCACGGAAGCCAGACAGCTGCTCTGGCAACGATCATGCTCGAACGGTGCTC
Organism: Octopus bimaculoides; assembly: GCF_001194135.2. NCBI lineage: Eukaryota > Metazoa > Mollusca > Cephalopoda > Octopoda > Octopodidae > Octopus > Octopus bimaculoides. Next base: position 106,285,651 of record NC_068981.1, read on the forward strand.
TTAGCGCTCCAGTGGTACTGGTGCCATCCCGATATCGCTTTCACTTGCCCCAACAGGTCTTCGCAAGCTGAGTTTAGTGTCCAATGAAGGAGATGTTAGCATGGGTTCCAGTCGTCTTAATAACGGTCAATTACATTGTAATTTCCCTTTGTTTAATGGTGATTTTCATAGCATATTTTGATTGCTTTGATAACTGATGAGATGTCGGAGCAGGTTTCTGCCCTGACATTCGAAACACAGAGTCTTATTATGCCACATAATAATTGTCACACTATATTACAGATAAATTCCTCTATTTATATAATATCGAGGTCTCTTTCATTCTTTTGTTGTCTTACCATTACTATTAATATTATATATATATATATTGTGGAGGTACAATGGCCCAGTGGTTAGGGTAATGGACTCAAGGTCGTATGATCGTGGTTTCGATTCCCAGACTGGGCATTCAGCGAAAACACCTAAAGCTCCACAAAGGTCCAGCGGAGGGGGGTGGGGGAGTGGCCAACCTTGCTATACACTTTCACCACAACCTTCACTTGCTCTTTATTCCTGCTTCTGTTGTACCTGTATTTCAAAGGGCCAGCCTTATCACAATCTGTGTCACACTGAATCTCCCTGAGAGCTACATTAAGGGTACA
>NC_068981.1:106287673-106300124 GCF_001194135.2 Octopus bimaculoides
ATATATATATATATATATATACATATACATGACGGGCTTCTTTCAGTTTCTGCCTACCAAATCCACTCACACCTGAGGGTATAGTGGAAGACACTTGCCCAAGGTGCCACGCAGTGGTACTGAACCTAGAACCATGTGGTTGGAAAGCAAGTTTCTTATGACACAGACATGCCTACACCTATATTCTCAACCATATCACCATGCCTGTGTCAGTACATCTCTGTATATTTATTTAAGGATTCCTTTGTTATGACTTTGGTAGGTTTTGGTAATGTTACAATTGCTGATGACTGTATAAGGGGAAAATATGAAGAGGATTGTCTCCTGTACTTGAGAGAAAAATATAAAAGAAAAAACAATGAAAGCATAGTTGGTCGATGACTAACAAATATTGTTTTTTTTTTCTCACTGCATATTTCATTATACTTCAGTTTTTTAATACTCCATGTATTAAATATATTGACATCCACTGTTCTATGAACAGATAAAGTAGATAGTTATAACATTCTGATGCAGAATGACAGCTGAGGTGGAATGGATGGGTCAAGCAACCAAACTAGTTCTTCATAGCTACATTAAAGGGTGCTAAAAGATTCTTATTAGAATGATTGACATGACAAAAGAATGATGTTTATTCTCTGAAATGAATTTGAAATAGCTGGCTCATAAGCCTATATGGGCAGTCATGTTATTATTAAAAGCTTTGTTCTTAGTACTATAGTGTGTGAAAGGCAAATTATTAACCAGACAAACACTGTCAGTCTGCAGGCTCATGTTTACTGTCAGAAACTGGGAGTAAGTAAAAGGAAGGTGTAAACGAGAAGAAACAAAGTGTGGCTATACTGGGGCAAAGTGTGACTATGCCTTGAAGGATTTCAGTCAAATAAATCAACCTCAGTAATTGTTTTTTAAGTCTGGATTTATTCAATAGTCTTTGGTTTGCTGAAATGGTAAGTTAACCTTTGTAAATAAATAAACACTAGCACACATTTATGCACCTACATGTATTCACACACACACACACACATGCACGCACACATACATACATAAATACATACATACATACATAAATAAATAGTCTATCATGAATCAACAACCAGATTACAACCTCCCACTTCGAAGGGTGTGCATTTGCAATCCAGGAACAGGAAATGTCAACCAAATACCTGATGCACAAAAGGGAGAGAGTTGCAGGAAAAACCGTAAAATGAGACAACTGATGCAGACTTTGTGGAATTAACACTGAAGATATCACCCACATCATAAGCTGTTGTCTGAAAATGTCATCACAATATTAACTATCGATGAGACATGATGATGTAGCTAGGACACTGTATAGTGAGATCTGTTGGAAGGACAACCTCAACGATAAAGAAATAACCCACTGTATTGTGGAAACCATAGGCACTCATAATAAAAAGGAATACTGGTGGAATGTCCCATTGAAAACCTCAATATAATGTAAACACAATAGACATGACATAGTGATTTGGGATAGAGATCAACTGTACAGTTGTGGAAATCAGCTCCCCAGCAGATGTTAACATAAAGCTAAAGATCAGCTCAAAAGAAAATACCTATACTGAACTATTGAGAAATTTGCAGTTTCTCTATCCAGATTACAAGTTCAGGTTTATACCTGTAATTATTGACACTGGGATATGTAACACACTGCCTAAATACCAATCATGAGAAATTAGGCTTTTCAAAACCAGAAAGAAGAAAGCCGATTCGAAGACTACAGATCCAATTCATCACTGGATCTGTAAAAATCTGTAAAACTTTCCAGAAGTTTATCATTTAAGTATGTATGAGCATGTCTAAATATGCAAGTATATACATCGGAATACATACATAAAACAAGACATACAAATCTGCTCATACACACACACACACACACACACACACACACACACACACACACATACATACATATGGCAGCATCAACATCAGACATGTAGGTGTAGAGGACCATTTAAAAAGTCCGTTTTGAATGCCTTCCTCTAGAAATATGCTGACTTCTTCAGCCTAAATTGGTTACTGGTTTGTTTCTGCAATAATTAATAAGAGAAACACCTTTTACTCACCAATGTAGCATTATCCTGAACAGATTTTAAAATATACATCTACACCACGTGGAATCTCGCTATCACAATTATTACTGAAACTAACACCACCACAGATGAAACTAACAATGTCACCACCAATGAAAACAGAACTACTTCACCAGTAAGCTGTTTAAGAAAACATAAGTGCTCTTCTCATTTTACTTGGGCTCAGCAACTAAACCAAGGTTTACTTTGATGCTATGAAAAAGTCTGAGATGACCTTTCAATTGGATACATGAAGTGGTTAAAATAATACTGGGACGAAGCTCATCCCAACTTAAATACCTTCATGGCAAAACAGCTCCGACAACAAGCATCTTTTGTAAAAAAACAAATCAACTAGTCCTCGATCCTCCTAAAACACTGAAAATGGGTCAAAATCTGCTAGAAGCGGTGTAAAAAATAATGTAAATGAACCACCACTCCTGCTATCACTAAATTTGAGTGTGTCTCCAAACTTAGTTGACTCAGTAGTGAATGCTGTGGAATACATCCAGCTTATAAATATCTTAAAATTACAATTCACAAAAAATTCTGCTACTTTCTTAAAGTTTCCATTGAGCAACAAACCATTCCCAACAAGAGTGACAAAAAATCCGACTGATCTAATGTTTAAAGTTATCAAAGATGTTGCTGAAGAGTGCATGGAATCATGTGATGTAAATTACTGGAATATAAATACTCTCTTATATACACAGCTGCTATTACTCTTAAAGAACGCCTAGGAAAAATCTACATTGAGCAAAGTAACAAAATTACTAAACGGAAACAACCTAGATGGAAAACAAAACTTGAAGAAAACACCTACGTGTGCTGCCATATCAAATGATTAACTACAACAATAAAATGTAAGGAGAAAAATGAGATTACACCTCACCAACTCTACCTTTGGACAAAAATTAACGAAACTTTATGGCAACTCATCCCACCGAGCTGTTGAGGGTAAGCTGATCACTTTAAAACACAAACTCAGGATAATGAGCGAAAAACTCCGCTATCGCATGCAAAGTTTTGAACATAACAGTATCAATTGCAAGTTTGCTTCCAACCCACAAGCATTATACAGAGAGATGAGGAAGGAAAACATTACCATTAAGAAAGCTCCCTCCAAAGAAAATCTACATTCATTCTGATCAAAAATTTGGAACAAAAAGAAGGATTTCAACCTGAATGCATGATGGTTGAATACAATTGAAAGAGAATACTGTACCAACACTAACAGTAAAACATGCAAAATTGATGCAGAAACCTTTACTAAAGTAGTAGACAAACTGCGGAATGGGAAGGCACATGGAAGGGACCTAATAGTTGGATACTGGTACAAGAAGCTGACATTTTATAGAAACCAATTGATATGTATGTTCAAAAGGACTATGGAAAGTCATACTGATATACCAAATTAGCTTACTACAGCAAGGACAAATCTTCTTGCCAAAAATGAAGTTACTGAGACGGCAGGAAACTACAGGCCCATTGCTTACCTTAACATTATGTACAAACGGTATACAAGTTGCCTCAACCAATTCCTCCAGAACCATCGTTAGTTGAACAACATTGTGACTGATGAACAGGCTGATGGAAAGAAGGGAGTGTGGGGATGTGCCGAACAACTTTTAATAAACAAAGCTGTACTGTCTGAAGTAAGAAAACAACGCAGAAACCTTGTGACAGTATGGCTTGACTATAAAAAGGCATTCAAATCTATCCCTCAGTCATGGCTGTTGAAGTACCTACATCTGGCAAAGTACCCACTACCTGAATTGCTGCTATAAAGAGACCCACAAAGATATGGACAACAATTCTTAACCTTACAACTGAGAACAGAAGAGTTGTTTCAGATAGTATACGTATTTCAAAGGAAATATTCCAGGGAGATAGTCTATCTGTACTTCTTTTCATTTTGGCACTGAATCTATTATCGTTCCTACTGCAGAAACAAATGGTTACATGCTAGGATCTTCAACTGCTAGAAATATCAATATAACTCTTAATTTCTTTGTAGACGATCTGAAGATTTATGCTAAAAGTGTTAACAATGCCAAAATACAACTGGAATTAATAACAACATTTTCAGCTGATATAGACATAGAATTTGGCCAAAAGAAATGTTCACATTTGGTTATAGAATGAGGAAAGTCAGTTTCCTAAACCCAAAACCTGTGCATCAATGGTCTCTCTCTATCTTTCCCATTCCACACAAAGAATGTTACAAGCACTTAGGCATAGATGAAAATGTATCATATGAAGGCACTGTGAATAAAGATAGAGTGACCTGAGAATATTACACAAGACTTAGGAAAATATGGCAGTTGGAACTCTCTTCTTACGACAAAACAAAATCCCACAATGCATTTGCAGTACCAGTGCTGATCCCAACATTTGGGATACTTGATTGGTCTGTAGAGGAAAGCTACTCCATAGATATCAAAACCTGCAAAATCCTGACAACAACTGGGAACTTCCACAGAAAGTGATGTTGACAGAAATGAAGGTGGTAGAGGCCTGGGGTCAATGCAGATGGCCTTCAAATGCCATATGGTATCATCCAAGCAGCACCTGCTAAACATCAGTAGCAAAAATGAATATATAAATGCAGTGCTGAAAAGTGAAGTGAACAACATTGTACGAGTTGGCAGTGAGCTCTATACAGCCACAAAACAGCTGGGTTCTCTTACCTCAGAGAAGACCTGGATGGAAAGCACTCAACATACAAAAAAAAAAAGATTATGCATAGGTATGTTGCCCGGAATCTTGAAGAAGGCGGTAGAATTGACACAAAGCACAGTCTATCTTGGACACAAGATCACTACATTACATCATACTTTGAGGGCTGTGCATTTGCAATCCAGAAACAAGAGATTGCCACAAAGTACCTGGTGAACAAGAGAGACAGCGATGCTCTTGTAATCCCAAGGTGAAACTGCATGTGTAGGTGATGTCATGTTTCTGTGGAAGGCATCACACATGTTATTAGCAGCTATCTTATGTTGTCACGGTACTATCTCCTTATGCGGTACAATGTTGCTAAAACAATTTGCAATGCCATCCGCAAAAAAGACTGTTCTGAAATAAACTTAGAAAATCCCTGTCATGGAATGCATTCATAAACACCAACTCAAAGAATACTGATGGCATATTCCCATCAAAACTTCTGTCAAATGTAAACATAACAGGCTGGATATTGTTGTTTGGGACTGAGGGGCAAAGGTATGTACCATCATAGAGGTCAGCTGCCCTGCAGATATAAATATTGCTTTGAAAATCAAAGAAAAGGAGGATATCTATGGACAACTGTTTTGAAACCTCTAGCTTTTATATGCAGACTATGAATTCATATTCATACCAATAATGGTTGGAGTACTAGGTTTTGTTAGTAAATGCTTAAAGGAGAATCTGGATAAACTGGAATTTTGAGAAAGAGAAATCGACCGGCTAATTCGTACATTACAAGTGTAATCTGTGAGTGGAACAGTAGAAATATACAACACTTTTCTCAAGTTCCAAATGTGAATTTGTCTGTGTTAACTACATCCCAAAGATGGAGCCTTGTATCTTTGTTGGAAACTGGCTCCCTCCTCAGTGGAAGATTTATAATAATTAAAAAATAGGAGATACATACATACATACATATATAAAAATAACTCTTAACTGCTACATTACATCACGCTTCAAAGGTTGTGCATTTGCATTCCAAAAACAGGATATTACTACTAAATGCTTAATAAACAAAAAAGACAGTGAAGCCCTCAGAGTCTCAAGATGCAACAGAAGATATATATTATGTCATATTTCTGTGGAAGATTTTATACGTGTTATTAGCAGCTGTATACAACTATGCACAATGTATACAACTATATACAATGCCATCTGGAAAAAAGACTGTTCTGGAATAAATATAGAGGATCCCCTGTTATTGAATACATGCACAAACATCAACACAAGGAATACTGGTGGAACATTATCATCAAAATGTTTGTTAAGTGTAAACATAACAGGTCAGATATTGTTGTTTGGGACAAACTAGAAAAACCATGTATCATCATATCCTGCTGATGTAAATATCTCTTTGATTTTCAAGGAGAAAGAAGATAGGCATGGACACTGCTTTCAAGTCTCCAGCTTCTATGTGCAGATTATAAATTCACATTTATACCAATAACAATTGATGCACTTAGTTTTGTGACTAAATGGCTAACTGACAGTTTGGATAAATTTGGTTTTTCAGAAAAAAAATCAGCCAGCTAATTTACACATAACAAAAACAATCTGTAAGTGGAACAGCAAAAATGTGCAAGACTTTTGTCAAATTTAGAATGTTACTGTGTTCTTGTTATCTACATTCCAATAATAGAGCTTTGTATCTTTGTTAGAAACTAGCTCCTTCTTCAAAGGAAGAATTTAAATAAATGAAAACAGGAAAAAACCCATACATACATACATGCATGCATGCATGCATACATACATACATACGTACATATAAACACACACATTTACATATATATAGATATACATGCATATATCAGTACATCAGTACAAACACAAACGAGGGAATTTAAAAAATAAATAATCTGGAACTGATAATAAATAAGTTCACCAACATAACATACATTCCATTTACTTGATTTAGACTTGTGTACGCTAGAATAGTTGACTTTTAATTTAAAATATTTTGCAGGAATGGAACCAAAGAGAGCTAAATTTGGGAAGTTTTATGTAAATATTAAAAATATTTTATTGAGGTTTTAACAAAAAAAAAACAACTTTTTTAAGTGTTGCAGAATGGATGGATGTTATTGAAATGGTTATTAATTAGCCCCAGTGGGAGGAACATATTTCCGACAGGTACCATTCGGTCCATGGTGTCTTAGCACCTTTTTTCTTTTCAGGTGGAGCCATGGTGCTGTGGAGGATAAAGCATCGTGTGTTTGCCTACAACAGTTATGTGAAGAATAACGAGTCTGTCACAGCAGGTCAGCGTGTGTTTCGGTGCCACTTTAACATTCACCGAAATCAGGTTGTTCCCACCCATAACACAATCATACACTGGGTGAATGCACTTCGAATACAAGGCACACTAATGAATAGGAGACCAGTGTGTGTGTGTGGGGGGGGACTAACAGTAGGGATCCTGGAAAATGTGGAACACATCAGACAAGCTTTGTTACAGAGTCCAAATCACTCTGCTTAGCAGCATTCCACAGAACTTGGCATCAATAATCAATCAGTAAAGCATATTTTGCATAAAGATCTGCATTTCCACCCATACAAATTGGTCATTGGGCAACAGTTGAAACCATAGGAGTATGTACAGCAGCTTAACTTTGTACGTCAGATGGAAACAATTTTTGAGGCAAAGAACAACCTCATTTTGTTAATGAGTGATGAAGCTCATTTTCATCTCAATGACATGGTGAATCAACAGAACTGTCTTTATTAGGCTCTTGAAAATCTGAGAGAACTGCATGAAAGACCACAGCACAGTCCAAAAGTGATGGTCTGGTGTGCTGCTGGAAAAGCTTCCATCATTGATCCTTACTTTTTTGAAGACAATAATGGAAACACTGTTACTGTGAACTCTGAGCATTACATTGAGATTATAAACAACTTCTTTGTGCCTGAATTACGACAAAAATGTATACCTATTTGATGTGAATGGTTTCAGTAAGATGTGGCAATGGCCCACACAACCAGAGCATCAATGGATGTTCTTCGTTTTTTCTTTGGTGACCGCCTCATCTCCAGATTTTCTGACATTTCTTGGCTCCCCCACTCCTCTGATTTGTCCATATGTGATTATTTCTTGTGGGGAAACTACAAAGCACGTTTGTGTGTGCATAATAGATTGGACGATTTGAAGGAAGCTCTTCATGCAGAAGTTGCCCAATGCTGGAGAGAGTGGAGGCCAACTTCCAAGAATATCTTCAGAAATGCATCGATGAAAACAGACACCACATGATAGATGTTGTTTTTCACACTTAATTTTGACAAATGCTAATTCAATATGAACACATTGATGTCAATAAAATTTGTTTGCTGCTAAAATTAATGATTTTGTGAATTTTTCAAAAATGTCTGTCCTCTCTGCCTCACCCTGTATTAATTTACTAAGCTATAATAGAGACCATGTTGTTAAAAATGCCAGCAATGTATGTGTATTAAAAGTTATTCATGTCAAGGAATGTAGGCCTGCAGGTAACTAAAGTAACCAAACTACCCACAGTTTTTATTTACTTTGCTTCACACGAGGATGACAAAATCCCTTAGAAAACTGCAATCCCCTTCATTAGTTCTACAACTGAACTATGTGATATAATATAGAAACAATAGATACACTACACAAAATAACATTTAGATATTTATTATAAAATAAAACTTGTAAACCTGGTGTCTTGTAAAGTGGGTCCTCATAAAGTGAGGTATTACTGTATACATATATGTATGTATGTGTATACACACACACACACACACACACATATACACACACATACATACATACATACATACATACATTTATACTCATAAGGTGTTTGAGTTAAGAGCTAAGGACTAAATTTGACATTTTTTATGTCTCCTATTTTCAAGAATAGCTTGATGTATTGATGAAAAGTTAACTGTATTGGAGAGCATAAAGATGAAAGTTGTAATTGAGAAAAAGCTAGCTTATTTGGAAGGCTGGAAGCCATCTGAATATTAGAAAACAATTACCGGTATCATGATGATTCATGCTAGTTATCAAAATTCCAACATCATGATTGATATTTAATACTCTGTGAGCACTGTAAAGGCTGTATCACGTGAGACAGACAGCTGCAATGGAGACTACAAAGGCATGGCCAGCAGAAAGAGACACATCAAGCATTCTGGTTGTATCTGCATGCCAGAATTCCTCCAACAACAGCAAGAAAAGGCATTAGGCTTAATTCAGACAGCTATGTGAAGCTGCTGGAAACTGGTCAAACCGTGGCAGGAGATGGTTGATATGGGATGGCCATATGTGTAGAAACAGGATTCAGCTCCTTACCACAGCTCTACGACTTCATCAGGCTCAATTTATGGCCTCCTACTTCCCTTGATTATAATTCCATAGATTACTATGTGTGATGTGCAGTTGAGAAAGATACCAACAGCTCTACCTGCAACACCAAGGCCAAGCTGGTGGCCAAAATCAAGATGTTTGAAGATCTTCCCAGGGACACAATAAGGAATGCATGTGCCAGATTCCGGAGTTGTCTTGAGATCATGGTGGAAGCTGACAGTGGTTACTTTGCATAAACTGTTATCTCCCAGCCATAATTTAGTTGATATATTTTGATATTTTGCAACATTTTCATTTTTGGAGAGATAGTGTGTTTTCTTTAGCTTTTGTACAAGCTGCCAAATTTATCCTGAACAGACTGTATATATGTATATATATATATATATATATATATTATTGGGGCAAGCGAAAGTGAAATCGTGATGGCACCTGTGCCCAGCGTCGCCTTTCTGGCACTTCTGCCCGCGGCATGTGTAAGGAATTCTGAGAGAGAACGTTGCCAGTGCCCCTGGACAGGCTCTTGTGCGGGTGGCACATAAAATACATCATTCTGAGCATGGCCGTTGCCAGTACCGCCTGACTGGCCTTCGTGCCGGTGGCACGTAAAAGCACCCACTACACTCTCTGAGTGGTTGGCGTTAGGAAGGGCATCCAGCTGTAGAAACTCTGCCAAATCAGATTGGAGCTTGGTGTAGCCATCTGGTTTCACCAGTCCTCAGTCAAATCGTCCAACCCATGCTAGCATGGAAAGCGGACGTTAAACAACGATGACGACGACAATGATGATGATATATATAATGTTATGTATTGTATATATATGATATAAATATACTTGTGAGTATATATATATATATATGTATGTATATACATACATTCATACACTCACACACACACATACACACATAAGATAAAAATGACAAAGAAGATATCAGTCTAGCAAGTTTAATATCAGCGTTTATTGTTTCAGTATTATTCCATCTCAGACTACATTACACATAAATAATCATGTATAATAAATTTCACAAGAAATGTATAGAATTGAGCATAGTTGAAACAATGAGGAATAGCACCTCTTTAGATGCTTAGCAAACTTAACTATCATATATTATAAACAAAAAAGAATATTTTCTGCTGCTGATATATTCAGAGGAGCCAAAATAATAATATCAATAATATTAAAAAGCACAGTTAATAAAAAATAATAGCAATGGTAATAATAGTAATCTCAACAGCAGCAGCAGCAACAACAACACTAATAATAATGATAATAATAATAATAATGATGATGATGATGATGATGATAATGAGGAGGAGGAGAGGATAATAATAATAATAATAATAATAATAATAATAATAATAATCAGAACAACTCTAATAATAGTATTACTAAAATAAGAATAATATTAATATTAGTAGTAATAAAAAGAAAAATAAATCAAGAAGAACAATGGATTCCATGATGTGAATGGTACAATTACATAGGAGATTTTTTTCTGTATAATCCATCATAGCTAGGGCCTCAATATAGTATTAAGCATTTTCCCTCTACAAATAAGTATCATATAATGTTCAATAGACACACCATCAAATTATCCCATTTCACCACTCTGAATTTAACCAACAACATAGCTACTAATAAATCATATGATAGTATTAGCATGAACTCCCCAAATTTTATATTTGAACAGGATAACCTATACTCTTGCCAACAGAAAAATATAACAATTCAAGTGAGCATACCATGGTTGATGTGGAACCCTCTAAATGAAATACTAGAAGACAACCAGTTACTAATAAGAGGTTTTCTAATGAACAAAACCTCCCCTAACTTATGTAACTCTAGAATTCATAGCAAATGTACATTAAACAATCAATGCCTTGCCAAAAACATAATTTATAAGTACTTTATATCCACACAATACTACCTTTCGTTATATAGGAATCACAACCCATTCTTTTAAGCATAGATCATATAATCATGTCCATTAATTTAAAAAGCCTCATAAGCAGAATATTACTTCACTGGTCAAACTGATATGGGATTTGAAAAAGAAAAATTAAACTATAAAGTATCTTGGTTTGTAATCAGAATGGCTTTTCCATAAAAGGGTGGTGGAGGTGATTAACTATGTTCATTTGGAGCATTAGAAATCCTGAGGCATACAAAATAGTCTTATGAATAGATGTAATGAATTATTAACTAGATGCCAATACAAATATGATAGATCTTGTAAAATTCTAATAAACTAGCAAGTTTGTGTATTCACGTATATTTTGTCTACCTTCTTCCTAACCAAGTAATTATTAAATAATAATTTTTATTGGATCTCAATTAACTCATACTTGGCTTAACTTTTATTAGAAATTTTTAATTTTGATAATTTTATTGTTAATTTAGTGCTTTTTAATATCACCTTAATTATTACTGCTACCAGTCAATGATTTTAAATTGTAAATTTCAATTGTTTGGTTGTAATCACTTTAATCAGGCATTTCCCATATGTTCTTATTTCATGATTTTATAATTTTTACAGCTTTCACATTAATAGACCGTTGTGTTTATTTTTTAATAATTTTTATCTTGGCAGATTTTTACAACTTGTATAATGTTTATAGCTTTATTTAAAATATTTTAAAATATTTTTTAAAAAAGCAATTTTTGAAAATTTTGAATTTCAATTTTGTTACTACTTTGAGTCCAATACTTCAAATTTTTAATATTTTATTTAACCATTACTCTGCAAATAGTCACACATAATTTTCTTACTTCTTTTGAGTAGCAGACTTCATAGTTTCAACCACTGAAATTTTAAATACCTAATTTATGTTTTCTTACTACTCACCTGCATATATCATATATATATATAATAAGAAAAAAGGAAAACCTTTGTTGCAATGCACCTAATTAGTGCTCAATATGAGCAAAATATAACAAAAATCAAAGTGGATGACAGATTATTGTAGGTCAAGTTCCTTTGTCATGGGAATACAAAATACATAAAAAGTTCATGAAGCAGTATTACAAAACATTACGATTGTTTCAAAGAATGCATTTTGTATTGGGTGAGTTTTCCAGTTGATACAATTAGTCACATTCCTCTCATGAGAGGTACAAATTAATCGATTAAAATAGTTTAAAAATTGAGAAAGCTTAAAATATCTCCTACTTGCAGAACTTGAAATCATATTGATAATGCTATCTTTTTAAAAAAATGTTATAGCATTTTAAAAAAAGTTTGCAATGATATAAAAAGGCTTTGTGAAGTGGAAAAAGTTATGAAGTAAAACATTTGTGTGTGTATATATA
>NC_068981.1:106300164-106303382 GCF_001194135.2 Octopus bimaculoides
TATATATACATACATACAAGAGTTAAGGAATGGAATAGATAAATATTCAGGCTATATATGTTTCATGGTGAGCTGAACTTTGGAAGTAGTAAGTATCCAAGCGAGGTATATACTGCAGGCTACTATTCAGGCCAAGGGTATCTTGATCAAATGAAGTTTACATTGTTGTAAGGAGGTACATGTCAATACATGGACAATTCGATCAGAATGTATAGAGAGGATGGTTAGAGTGGAGAATATATTGTGAAGAGAAAATTAGGAGTGTAAGAAGGAAAGGAATATAGAAAAGAGAAAAAGAATAAACAGACATAAGGGAGTGGGAGAGTCGTAAGGAATTTAAGCAAGGTCATTTCACAGGTGGTTTTCGATAGGGCCATTGTGATTGAGTCATAGATATGCAAAGGGTGTGGTATTTGAAAGGATAATGTGGAGGGAAGTGGTGGGGCAGCATTTGTGGTCAAAAGAGAGAAAAATATATGCTAGAAGTGATGGTGTAGTAGCAAAAATTGAAAGTCTAAAGGAAATGAGGAAGAATACTGCAATTTAAGAATTAAGGAATGTATATTGTTGTGTGTGAGTGTGTGTACTGCATGAAATAGTAAAGTTGTATATAGGCATATGTACTTGTAAGTATACAAAGGTGGGGTGGGGAAGGGTGTGGAGGCAGGCAGAAAAGAGTAATTAAATGGTATAAATAGTAAGGAAAGATAAAGATAGATATAAATAAGAAATAAGGGGTTATATTGAATATAATGGGAATATATTGGTGGTTTAAATTCTTAGCAGTTGTGAGGGTAAATAAGAGGGAATGTCTATGATGGCAGGGGGGAATTTAGGAAATGATGCAGAGGATGGGTTCTTATTTGTATTCTGAGAATAGGTTGCATAATTGATGTTTGTATGTAAAAGTTATACTGTTGCATTCATTAAGACAATCCATGGATTGCAAAATAGCTAAGACTTTGGCTATGCAGAGATCACACTTGTTATTATAGCTGAAGTACAGTTTAGCATGAGTGACTATGAACCACTTAAGAGTGTAAGAAATTGATTCATTCTTAAGTTTATAGATAAGTTGAGGTAAAGATGTACTGTTGGATTATGTTTGGGACTTGAAACTGGAGTAATGGTTGTGCACTCTAGCTTTGAAGGTGGTGCTGCATGAGCCGATATTTATGTAGTTATGGTTGACTGCTGATACTGTGCACTTGTAAATGATGTTTTTAGTAAGACAGTGTTTATCTAAAGGGTAGGAGGCTGGGCACCTGAAACTGTTTAGCTTCATGAGTGGATGAATTCGTAGGGTAATTGTTATTTAGTGAAGGACCAGTGTTAAGTTCATTATTAGTGGTGGTGTCAAAAATGGTATTTATAAGGGGGTTGAGGGAGGCATTGAGGTGTTGTATAATATGATAGTTTTCATGTCCAATGATATTGTCTATACTGTTCTTTATTTTTCATGAGGTATTGTTGGGTCTTGAGGCAAGTTTATGGCTTGGGTGTTAATAGTGGAATTATAGTAGGAGATTTGAGGGTTAGTGTTGGTAAGGGGGTTTATTGTTGTTCTAGGTTTATATGCATGGAGCTGGGGGTTAGGATGAGTTATGTTATTAGGGTAGAGCTGGTTGTGGATTTCTGAGTTTCTTGTTGTTAAGATGTCAGATTACTCTGGCAATGTTGGTGGTGGTGGAGTAAGACAATTTTATAGATTGGGAGTTAAATATTTTTCAAAGAGGGCTGGATTTAGGGAAGTGTTTTTCAAAAGTAGGGTGAAGAAGAATTTAGATACTTGAGACTGAACATTAAGGATGAAGTGGGAGTGGAACCAGATAACATTGTGGGTTCTTGTTTCTTGAGTCCAATTAGGGGTGTTATTGGAGTGAGGATAAGGCTTTGGAGGTGTGTGCTGGTGTTGATTTTAGTGGGTTGCAATGTGTTTAGGATTTGGAATCATCTGGTGGGAGGATTGTTTGTTAGGTCATCTGCTACTCCGAAATTTGGATGGGTATTGGAGTGGCGGGATAGGGGGCTGTTACGTTCATTATTCGGGAGTGATGGAATTGGTTTTAGATTTGGGTTTAGTGGAGCGGGGAATATTCCGTATGGGGATATATTTGATTGAATTTTTATAACCAGTGCATTGTAGAACCCAATTATAATATTCTGTGTATTGGTCGAATAATTCCTTATTAGCAGGTAGTGAGGAAATCCAATAAGAATGCTCTTTACAATAAATTTTAGGATAGAGGGGGGATGGTTGGAGGAGAAGTTGATATAGTTGAGGTTTTCTCTAGGTTTTTGGTATGGGTAGAAGGCTTAGTTTTGTAAGTCCAGGGTTACGTCTAGGAAATGAGCAGTTTTAAGGTTGTTACAAAATGAGATGCTAAGGCCAACATTTTGAAAAAGACTTCTTAATTTTTTTCTAGTCTGTTCAGTTATCCGGTTGCTAGAAATTTGGATTGCGAACAGAGCATCATCTTTATAGACCACTGGAGATATTAGGGAATTGTTTGCGGAGACTATTAAGTAGGTAAAAGCCTACAAGGTCCGTAACTTGAGTGGAGTCACTGGCCCCCATAGGGATGTCAAAAAATTTTGGTGTATCCTTGCAGACCCAGGATTTCCTATTGTATGATATTTCAGTGGGCTGCTATTATGATATCAATATCATCGCAAGATAAGTTGGAGTGTTTTCAGGTGAAAATTAGGGCTTTGTTTAGAAGAATAGGGGATATGCTAGAGTAGTATTGGTCAATGTCAACCTGGATAAATCTAAAAGTTTGTTTGGGGCTTAGATAATTGAACCACTGGTTGGCTTCAATAATTTTGGTCCAAAGTTTTAATGTGGATGTAGCAGGAAGTTGGGGCATAGTCTGATCTAGTATAGTTTTGCTAATCTTACCTATTCCAGAGCTGCAGGGGAAGATGAGGTGAATGGATGGGATCACTGTGAAGTATTTTTTGTGATCCTTTAAGTTGATACGTGGTGGGCGAGATGTGGAAGGTTCACATACCTGGCAACCCTGCCTACCTACAGTGAAATATAAAACATTTTTTTCAGCTTACCATACTTTGATATGGAAAAAATCCACAACCTTCCACCTCAATAAACCACTATTGTTCCTGAAAGTTTTTTCATATTTTCTATGGTTTGCTTGAAGTTAACCTCCTTCCTAAATCTTGATCCTTGGATCTTACATTTATATATATATATATAT
>NC_068981.1:106303951-106306042 GCF_001194135.2 Octopus bimaculoides
AGGTTCAAAAACGGAAAAAGACAAAAAAAACAACAACAAAAAAACAACAACGTGAGGACGTGATACAGATTGTGTTACTAGACGCTCGGGAAAGGAAAGAAAGAGAATTTAACGTTTCGAGCGGACCTCTTCGTCGGAAACAAAGAAAGTCCAAAGACGGGAAAAACGGAGGAAGAAAAAGTCGCTACCGATATCCACGAGGTTACATTGTGGAATGACCAGAAGGGAAAGGGTGGAGGAAAAGTTCTTTCTAAGACAGGAGAGTGCAAGAGGGAGGTAAGTATGTGTGCGTGCGCGCGGCTCCGTGTGTGTGTAATAACAGAACGTGTATGTACGTCTGTATGTGTGTGTGTCGTTTAACTTTGTGGAAGGAATTAGTAGCAGGAATAATTTGGGAGTGGTTGTGGACAATGGTCAGTAGAAAGTGGGCAGGCAGTTTTTGAGTATGTTTGTGTGCGTGTATGTGTGTGTTGTGTGGGTGTGATTTTCTTGCAGTGTGTGCCTGTATTTGTGTGTGCATGTGTGTATGTGTATATATATGTGTGTGTACGTGTGTGTGTATATGCGTGCGGTTTGCTCTGTGGATCGCACGTGGGTTATTTTGTGCGTGTCTGTGTCTGTGTCTGTGCGTGTATATGCGTAGTATGTGTGCGTGTATGTGTTAATGTTTGTTGTGTGTGTATGTGAGTTATGCGTGGGTTCAATTGCGTGTGTGTCCATGTATGTATACCTGCGTGTGTGAGTGTGTGTTGCGTGTGTGTAGGAGTTATGTGTGGGATCATTTGCATGTGTGTGTATGTGAGTTCATTTCTACATGTGTGTATGTGTCTTGTGTGTGTGCATGTGTATGTGTGTGTGCGTGTGATGTGTGTGCATGTGTGTATGTATGTACACTTGGGTATGTGTGTGTGTGAGTGCGTGTTGTGTATGTATAGAAGTTATGTGTGGGTTCATTTGCATGTGTGTGTATGTGGGTTCGTTTGTACATGTGTGTGTATGTGTCTTTTGTGTGCATGTGTATGTGTGTGCGCATGTGATGTGTGTTCGTGTGTGTGTAGACGGGGGTTGTGTGTGGAGGTATATGTGCGTTTTTTCGCGCCTATGCATGTGTGCGTGTGTGTGTGCGTGTGCGTGTGTGTGCGCGCGTGTGTCGGGTGTGTGTGTGTGTGGATGTGGATGTGTATATTTTTTGTGCGTGCGCGTGTGTGTATGTGTATGTGTATATTGTGTATGTTTTTGTGCGTGCGTGTGTGTTTGTATGTGTGTGTAGGTTGTGTATATGTGCGTTCCTTTGTACGTGTGTGTGTGCGTGCGTTTGTTTCTGTACGCGCGTGCATGTGCGCGTGTTTGTGCCCATGTATGTGTAATTGTATGCGAGTGTGAGTGTGTCGTGTTTGTGGGAGGTGTGTACGCGTGCGTGTGCCAGTATGTGTGTGTATGCGTGTGTATGTGTGTGCGTGTGTGTACGTGTGTGTATGTGCGTATGTATGTGCGTGCGTATATGTGCGTGCGTGTGTGTGTGCGTGTGTGTATGTGCGTGTGTATATGTGTGCGTGTGTGTGTGCGCGTGTGTATGTTTTCGTGCGTGCGTGTGTGTGTGTATGTTGTGTATATGTGCGTTCCTGTGTATGTGCGTGTGCATGCGTTGGCTTACGTACGTGCGTGCATGTGCATGTGTCATTTATGCCCCTTGTGTGTGTAGTTGTATGCGTGTTTGTGTGAGTGTATATATATGTATGTATATGTATATATATATGTGTGTGTGTGTATACATAATAATAATAATAATAATAATAATAATAATAATAATAATAATAATCAGAACAACTCTAATAATAGTATTACTAAAATAAGAATAATATTAATATTAGTAGTAATAAAAAGAAAAATAAATCAAGAAGAAGAATGGATTTCATGCTGTGAATGGTACAATTACATAGGAGATTTTTTTCTGTATAATCCATCATAGGGCCTCAATATAGTATTTAGCATTTTCTCTCTACAAATAAGTATCATATAATGTTCAATAGACACACCATCAAATTATCCCATTTCACCACTCTGAATTTAACCAACAACATAGCTACTAAT
>NC_068981.1:106306220-106308035 GCF_001194135.2 Octopus bimaculoides
TATGTATGTGTGTGTGTGTGTGTGTGTGTATCTATCTATCTATCTATCTATCTATCTATCTATCTATATATATATATATATATATATATATATATATATATACCATCATCATAATCATCATCATCATTGTTTAATATCCTCCTTCCATACTAGCATAGGTTGGATGTTTCGACAGGAATTGATCAGGTAGGAGCCTGTGTCATGCTTCTGAGTGTATTTTGGCATAGTTTTCACAGCTGAATGCCCAAGTGCTTTTTATGTGGCACTTGCACAGATTATTTTGGTTTTTGCATGGTTTTTACAGCTGGATGCTCTTCCAAATACCAACCAATTTACCTGTGGACTTGGTGCTTTTTAAGTGGCACCTACACTGGTGGGGTTACCAAGTGACTTTGCAAGACAAAGTGTCTTTCAGAAGGGAGGAGGCATTGGAGGAGACGATCTTGTGTAAGATGATGAAAGAGTGTAGCAGAGAGGCAGTCAATGGCTACCCAGCCAGAGAGAGGGAGTGAGAGAAGAAGAGAAAAAGAGAGAGAGAGAGAGAAAAAGAGAGAGAAGAAGAGAAAGAGAGTGAGAGTTAACAAGAATGAGGGCAGAAACAGTTACCTAGAGTAAGAGTGGGAGTTAACATTTACCTAGCCAGAGGTAAGGGCAAGGGAAGGAAGGAAAGAGAGTGATCAAGAATGAGGGCAGAAACAGATTTGTTGCTGTAGAGGAGATACATGATTACTCAGCCAGAGGGGAGAGCAAGGGAAAGAGAGAGAAAGAGGAGACAGCAAGAGCAGGAGAGGGATGGTGGCAAGTGCCAGGGTATACTTGCAAGGAACAGAGATCAGGCCATAGATGGGATGGTAGAATAAGGAAAAGGGAGATGAATTGTGGTAGGTGCTGGCAGGGTATCACTAAGGAGTCATGAGTTGGGAGTGGGGGACTGCAATGACTGGAGAGAACCTGGGTATATAGAAGGGGAGGGGGCAGGAGAGGCAACGATACAGTGAGCAGGGTAGTGAGGACTGGGTTGGGGAGTGGTGGTGGGGAATGCTGTGACTGGTGAGTATCTGGGTATGTACAGGGGGAGCAGGATTGGAGAGTGGGTGATAATCATAGCGTATGAAGAGGAAATGTGAAGAAGAGAAGAGAAACATTTTGGGAAGGGAAGTGGGGGGGATGTAGTTTGGTTTCTTGAGGTAGGATGTGTGAAAGTTTTATTGTGGAACAGAATATTTCAAGAACTCAGGTTTGCTCACGTAGGTAAGACTTCTCTAGAACCTTATATTGCCAGACATCTTGGTCTGGTGTCATTTCCTCTGTGAGTCTCAACATACTGGAGATTAGTCCTCACCACTTCATCCCATGTCTTCCTGGGTCTCTCCTCCACAGGTGCCATCCACTTTCAGTGACTGGCCCTTCTTATATATATATTTATATGTATATATATTTTATTATATGTATTTAAATAACTCGGACAAAATAAATTGGTTAATAGATACCAGGGTAGCAAAGATCACAAAATTACTGTGGTGTAACTCTTGTTTATGAGGTAGAAACTCCTTGATATTTTGGGTACTTGAGTATATATAAATTTAATGAATGGAGTAAAACGCATATGTTGACTGCATACTTTTATTTCCAACATATGTTTCGAAGATTACAAATTATACCTATAATTTGTAATCTTCGAAACATATGTTGGAAATAAAAGTATGCAGTCAACATATGCGTTTTACTCCATTCATTAAATTTATATATACTCAAGTACCCAAAATATCAAGGAGTTTCTACCTCATAAACAAGAGTTACACCACAGTAATTTTG
>NC_068981.1:106308097-106308977 GCF_001194135.2 Octopus bimaculoides
ATATATCATCATCATCATCATCATCGTTGTCGTTGTCGTCGTTTAACATCCACTTTCCATGCTAGCATGGGTTGGATGGTTTGACTGAGGGCTGACAAGCCAGAAGGCTGCACCAAGCTCCAATCTACAGCTGGATGCCCTTCCTAATGCCAACCCCTCCAAGAGTGTAGTGGGTGCTTTTCACATGTCACTGGCATGAGGGCCAGTCAGGTGCCACTGGCAACGACCATGCTCGAATCGTGCTTTTTACGTGCCACCGGCACTGAACCAGCCAGCCGGCACTGGCATCAGCCATGCTTGAATGGTGCGTTTTACATGTCACCAGCACGGGAGTCAGTCAGACAGCACTGGCAACGATCACGCTTGAATGGTGCTTTTAACATGTCATCATGTAGGCATATACATGTATATGTGTATATATATGTAGGTTATGAGCGAAAGTGGTGTCAATTAACACTGTGTATAAACTCTGTATTTGGAATGACCAATTTCAAAGACTGTTGGATTTTACTCATAGGGAATTGGAATCTTAATAATGGATTTACAAATGCAATGACCAATTTTAAAGACTATTGGATTTTACTCACAAGGTACTGGAATCTTAAATGTATACCAGTCTGCCTAAACAATGGATTTACAAATACAATATCCCTACATTCACTCTCTATTTCTTATCTTATGTAAACTAACTATTGCTTAACCATCCCCTCACACCGTCTCCGATGAAGGGATATAACAAATATCCTGGAAACAGCTGTAAAACCTTCTATTTATAAATGTTCTATATTATGCACAGCCTTGGTTCTTTATCTCATTATGAAATCCTTATATGTATATATATATATATATATATATATATATATTACAAATTAAAAGGGTA
>NC_068981.1:106309364-106315025 GCF_001194135.2 Octopus bimaculoides
TATATATATATATATATATATATATATATATATATATATATGAAATGTATTCTTAATTTCTTTCTTAACTGTTGATTTTGAAACTTAGGTTATAATGAATGACATCATCATCACCATCATATTAACATCCACTTTTCCATACTTGCATGGGTTAGACAAAATTTGTTGAGGTAAATTTTCTACAGTTGGGTGCCTTTTGTGTTGCCGACCCTCACATGTTCCTAATTAAGGTAATATTTCCCCATGAGCAGCAAACATGTCTCAGAAGATTGGAAATGCATAACATCACTTGCATGACAGTGACACTCGTTTACAGTTATCACACAATGTCAAGGAGACAGTAACACACACACACACACATACATGCACACATGCACACACACACGCACACACACACACATGATGGGCATTCTTTCAATTTCTGTCTACCAAATCTACTCACAAGGCTTAGGTCTTGCGAAGTAGAAGACACCTGCCCAAGGTACCATGCAGTGGGATTGAACATGAAGTCATGGAGTTGGGAATCAAATTCTCATCACACAGCCAAATCTGTACCTAAGTATGCCTTTCTTGTACATGCATAATAGTCATTTTATTTTTTAAAACTGTATTTTTAGAATTTCGTAATTTTCTTTTAACCTTAGTTTCTTCCTCTGCAATCTTTTAATTTCTTCATCAAGAATATAATTGTTAAATTACTATCTTTTGGTGATGATTTGTTTTGTTTATTTTACACCAAGCCTTGAAATCTGATAAATACACTCAGCATTAGGAAGTTCATAGTAATCACTCTTTCTGGGATGTGATTTTAATTAATGGATTCATTATTTATTAATTAATTGGTTAATTTGTCATTTCATTAATTGACTTATTTCTGAATATTGCATTTATTTATTTATTAAGAGTGTTGAATATCAATATAGTAGTAGTAGTAGTAGTAGTAGTAATTGTGATCATCATCATTATCATCATCATTATTATCGGTGATCAGTGTGACTGCATCAAAATTCTTTTATGGGCTTACTAGGACTGATGCCTAATGACCATTAAGATGCGTACACGCTTGAATGAACACGATAATATTGAGACAATGCTCTGTCACTCTATTGACTCTATGGTATCCTCACAAATATTAAGCAACCAGAAATTGTTTTTTTTTTACCAAATTTGAAGACTCAAGTGGGATGTAACTCAATACCCTAGCCTGTCAATAGCTTAGCTCTCACCTACTCCTTCCGAGTATATTTCACCCCATAATCTTTCCATTTCAGCAATTCCTTGAGCTTATTGTATTTGCTTCACCTTGAAATTAATTATTATTCTTGATGGTTTAGCAGCATTTTTTCTGGCTTTTTATGTTCTGAGCTCAAATACCATTGAGATTAACTTTACCTTTCATCCTTTCAGGGTTGATAAGATAAAACCAAGAACTGAAGTGAATAAAATCAACTATCTCCTCACAAAAAAAAAAAAAAAAAATTGCTGGTTTTGTGCCAAAATTTGAGATATAATAATAATAATAATAATAATGATAACAATAATAATAATAATGATAATAATAAAAATAATAATAAAAACAATGAAGGACTCTTCTATTGAAGACGATGTATGAGTGTTCAGGTTTTGCTGAACAACCTGCGCAAATGATTTGTTTATAGTGATTAAATGTATGTGCTGTACATTAGCCCACTGTCCATTAAATCGATGTTGCCTGAATGCGTGGTGTACCATGTCTCAAGTGTTGAAGTTATTGCAAAGCAATGTGAGATGAAGTGTTTTGTTTAAGAACACAATGCACCACCTGGTCTAGGAATTGAAACCACGATAATAATGGTGATGATAATAATAATAATAATAGTGTGGCTTACAATGCGTTGCTTTTCAATTGAACTGGATTACTTTAAAAAATTTGATTTTTAAGTATCATCATTTTAGGTATTTATACTCCAGTGAAATTAAGAAATGAACTTGTAAATAAACGAAACCCTTGAATCCATCAGTGTACACACACACACACACACACACACACACTACACAGACAGACAAACGGACAGACAGACACGCACACACAAAAACACACACAGAGTCGCATGTGTATGTATGTATTTATGTATATACTCACACATGTCTATGCCCATTGGTACACCATGATCTATACACATGCAGACAGGGGTTGATTCATATGAAAAAGAAAGTGAACAAAATAATATGACCACTTGCTTATCAGGAAATTTGTAAGTTCAGTTTTTTTAAAGATAATCAAACCAAATGTTCATCATTTCGACCCACTCACCCAATGAGTATTTCTGCCAAATGTGATGAAAATCTGTTCAGCTGTTTTCCAGTAATTTTGCAAACACATAGACAAACAAACCAAGATGGGTGACTACAATAACCTGCTTTTGCTTATGCACGCAGGGTAGTAGTAATAATAATAATAATAATAATAATAATAATCATCATCATCATCGATTAACGTGTTTTCCATGCTGGCATGGGTTGGACGGTTTGACTGAGGTCTGGAGAGCCAGTGGCTGCACCAAGCTCCAATCTGGTCTGGCAGAGTTTCTACAGCTGGATGCCCTTCCTAACACCAACCACTCTGAGAGTGTAGTGGGTGCTTTTTACGTGCCACTGGCACAGAAGCCAGTAAGGTGGGCCTGGCAACGATCACGTTTGGATGGTGCTTTTTATGTGCCATCGGCACAGGAACTAGTAAGGGGGTACTGGCGTCGGTCACAGTCAGTTGGTGCTTTTTACATGCCACTAGCACCGGAGAATAATAATTATAATTAAGAAATTGAAAAAAAAATTGAGAAATATCAGGACTTAACTAAATAGATGGAGGTAAGTTGTGTACTTGGGACAACATCCAAACTGATGCCTGAGAAGCTGATGGATACTGTATATGTACATTTAAAAAAAGCATGGAAGGCCAGATTGACATAACAAATTGGTTTGTTATATCATGGACAGATGTTGTGGCCAAGAATGAAACCAGCAACTTGGCAGAAAACTATATGGCTATTTGCATAAATATTATGTACAAGCTTTACATAAGATGTCTCAACCAATTCTTCCAGGATCACTATGAATTCAACAACAGTGATAGTTGAGTAGGCAGGTAGAAACAAGGGTGTGTGCGGATGTACTGAACAACTTTAGATAAACAAAGCAATGCTGTCCAAAGTGAAAAAAAAGTGCATAAACCTTATGACAGTATGGTTTGATTAAAGCATTCAACTCTATTCCCCATTCATGGTTACTGAAGTCTCTCCATTTGGAAAAATTACCTGCTACCTTAGTTGCTGCCGTTGAGAGGCTCACAAAGACCTGAGCAGCAATACTCGCTCTTACAACTGAAAGTGGAATGATCATCTCCAATGTTATAAATATTTCAAAGGGAATATTCCATGGAGATAATCTTTCTGCACTTCTGTTCATTTAAGCATTAAATTCGTTATCACTTCTGTAACAAAATATCCAATGGCTATATTCTAGGATCTACAACTGCTAAAGATACCAATATAACCCATAATTTCTTTGAGGATGGCATGAAGATGTATGATAAAAATATTTACAATGCCAAAAAACAGCTGGTCTTTATTAACATAATTTTCAGTTGACATAAGAATGGAATATAGCCAAAAGATATGTTTGTATTTGTTTGTTGGATGTGAAAAATTAGTTTCCCAAATCTTGAATCTCTGCATTACCAGAATCTCTTTCTCTCTTGTTCCTCACATAGAATACTGCAAATACCTAGGCATTGATGAAAACATATGCAAAGGTACTGTGAATAAAGATAGAATGACTTGAGAATATTACACCAGACTTAGAAAAATGGGAATTCTCATCTTACAAGACAACATCTCACAATGTATTTTTAGTACCATTTGGGATGCCTGAATGGTCTGTAGAGGAAATCCATTCCATAGATGTCAAAACCTACAAGGTCTGGAAATCAACTGGAAACTTCCACAGGAACATCAATATCAACAGGCACTACATAAGAAAAGATGAAGGAGGCTTGAGATCAGGGCAGATAGTGTTTGAATGTCAAATAGTATTTCTCAGATGCAGCAATTTGCATCTGTGTAGCTGTTTCAGCTTGCCTGTTTTCCTGTACCATTTGTTCTTGCTGAAATGCTAAAAAAATTGCCAGGTTAAGAATTTTCAAAAATTAACTATAATCTTCACCCTGAGATTCCTCTAGACCTATAAGTACAGTATTTCTTTAGTAACACTTAAGCCATTCATCATTCGAACCCACTATAGAATGCAAGTGTATGCTATACATTGAACAGGACTTAGTGCCTGGTAATAGGCTTGTTCCACAACTGCCTCTTCCTTGCTGCTGCCACCACCAGTTTTGTAACCATGGTTATTATTATTATTATTATTATTATTATTATTATTATTATTAATAGCAGAGTCAATCATAAGAACATTCGATAAAATGCTTTCCAATATGTAGTTGATACCCTAAGCAGCAAACTGGCAGAAACATTTGCATACCGGGCAAAATGTTTGGCGGTTTTCCATCTGTTTTCAAGCTCTGTGTTCAAATTCTGCTTAAGTTGACTTTACCTTTCACCCTTTTGTGGTCGATAAGATAAGTACCAGTTAAACACTGAGGTTGATGCCATTGACTCGCCCCTTCCCCTGAAATTGCTGGCCTTGTACCAAAATTTGAAATCAATATTTTAAAGGTAGTGAGCTGGCAGAGTCGTTTGCATGCCGAGGAAAATGCCTAGTGG
The DNA here is from genome assembly GCF_001194135.2 of Octopus bimaculoides. Classification (NCBI taxonomy): domain Eukaryota; kingdom Metazoa; phylum Mollusca; class Cephalopoda; order Octopoda; family Octopodidae; genus Octopus; species Octopus bimaculoides. Next base: position 106,314,125 of record NC_068981.1, read on the forward strand.
TATTTCATCTGTCTCTATGTTCTGAGCTCAAATTCTACCGAGGTTAACTTTGCCTTTCATCTTTTCAGGATTGATAACATAAGTACCAGTTGAGTACTGGGGTCGATGTAGTTGACTTACACCCCTCCCACAAAATCTGAAATCAATATTTAGTTAATGTCCTTTACATTCTAAGTTCAAATTCGGGTGAATTTAGTTTTGCCTTTCACTCTTCTGTAGGTTAATAAAACAAAGTAACCAGTCAAACATTGTGATTGATTTAGCTGACTAACCTTATCCTTCGTATTTGTAGCCTTGTGCTTATGCTAGAAAGGATTATTATTATTATTATTATTATTATTATTAAGGATGGTGAATTAGAATTGTTAGGGCCATGAATTAGTAAAATCATTAATGCATTAGACAAAATGTTTAATGGCATTTCTTCCAGCCCTTTATGTTCTGAATTCAAATCTCACCGAGGTTGACTTTGCTTTTCATTCCTTTTGGGGTTGATAAAATGAAGTACTAGTACTTTATTTTATTGATGAAACCCTCTTCATCAAAAAACTCCTGGCTTTGTATCAAAATTTGAAACAACTATTATTATTATTATTATTATTCAGTAGTTTTATTTTTATAACGTGCTTTCACTTCACTACCGAGCGCAGCTCTGTGCGCCTTGGGTATGTGCTGTGGTTTGCTGTGGTGCTCTTATGTTTACTGTATTGAAAGTGTTTTGCGTAGGATGTGTGCAGTACCCAGTAGTGCAATTTTCTGTATGTTATATATATTTGTAAGTCCTGCTATTTTTGTTATGTATTTATCTGAATATTTTTTTATTATACCTAAGGCACCTACTATGATAGGAATTGTTTCTGTTTTTAGATTCCGCATTCGAGTTATCTCTATTTCCAGGTCT
>NC_068981.1:106316583-106331583 GCF_001194135.2 Octopus bimaculoides
ACCTTGTTTATGGCTAGTGTTTCCAGAATCCACGTGTGGGGAACACTGTCGAAAGCCTTTTGGTAGTCCACCCAGGCCATACTGAGGCCTTTCTTCTTTCTGCGGCTGTCTTCAGTTATGGCTTTATTGATCAATAATTGATCTTTACAGCCGTATGAGCCCTTGCAGCATCCCTTCTGCTCTTTTGGAAACAGGTTGTTCTTTTCCAGGTGTTTACTCAATCTCTGCGATATTATTGCAGTTATTATTATTATTATTATTATGATTATTATTATTATCATCATCATCATTATTATTTAAGGCAGTGAGCTGGCAGAATCATTAGCACACTGGGCAAAATGCTTAGCCGCATTTTGTGTGTCTTTATGTTCTAAGTTCAAGTTCACATTTTGTCTGATGTGGTAACAATTCTGCTACTTCAATAATGATTTATACTTTAGGTACAAGGCCACAAATGTTTGTGTAAAGGAACAGATGATTATATCTACTTGTTTGTAACTTTAAATATTAACCCAGGTAGGGAAAAAAGCAAAGTCAACATCAATAGAATTTGAACTCAGCACATAATAGGAGCTAACTAAATACTACCAAGCATTTAGTCCAGAATTCCCCCAAATCTGCCTTCAAACACATTTAAAAATAGGTTGCAGAAAATTCTGAGTTGAGGGTAGTGTTGTTTGATTGAAATTACTCTCTTCTGAGTTGAGGGTAGTGAAATGGCAGAATCCTTACTGTGCCAGGCAAAATGTTTAGCGGTATTTTGTCTGTCTTTACGCTGGGAGTTCAAATTCTGCTGAGGTCGACTTTGCCTTTCATCCTTTCAAGATTGATAAAATAAGGACTATTTCATCACTGGGATCAATGTAATTGATTTACCTACTGGCATGAAATTGCTAGCCTTATGTCAAAATTTGAAACCAATATAATGCTTAAGTTGGCATAGTTATTAGAGAGCCACATAATAAGCCCTACAATATCTATTGTGGTTCTCTATACTCCGAGTTCAAATCCAACCAAGGTTCACTTTGCTTTTCATCATCCTGGGGTTGATAAATAAATATCAGTTAATTTATTTTACAAGTGAGTAGGGTTATGGAGACCACTTGCAGTGACCTTTTCTCCAGATATAGAAGAGCTTTAGTAAGGGGTTAGCAAACCACTCTCAGAACAACTGATATAATAATACTGAAACTATCTAAGGATGGAGGGATAGATGTGTAGAACAGCATGAAATAGAATTAAAGATGAAAAATATGAAGATATTAATGTTGTCTATCTTGTTGGAGATACTTTATTAAAACAAAAATATAAAGAAATGTGGGATTTCTGAGGATGTTCTTTTTTGAGAATTTCTGCTTTTCTTCAATAAGATATAAGGTTGAATATGTTAGGCAATATAAAGATATTGCAGCAAACACCAATGGCATCAGTCATCATATTGATCTGTTCTCTCATAATGTTACTGTCCCTCTCTCACACACACACACACACACACACATGCACATTCTCTCTCTCTTTCACTGTCACTTATACACATCTACACCAACTTATTCCCAGATCTATAAACATACATAAGCACACAAACATATGCATCTACATATAATTCTTTCACAACATCCACATCACACATAGAAGACAGAATAAAGAAAGCTAACTCTCCCTTTCTCTCTCCCCCCCCCCACACACTTAGAGCAATCACAGGTACCACATTTGGGCAAGAGAAAGAAACAACAAAGATGTATACAAGCAATACATTAAATCCATCATGGACCAAGCTAGTTCTATCTGGGTTTCATCTTATCCACTACAAATCACTTTAACGAACACAACCAGTGCATAGCACATGATAACAGTTTATACACAGTTCCCACTCTCAGATCACCTAGAGCAGTGGTTCTCGACTGGGTTCCATATGACTCCTGGGGTCTATATAAGATTTTTGGAGGTCCATGCAAGCAAAATAGTAAATAGGAGATCCAAGATAGTATCTTAAGGGCCCAAGAAAACATTTTGTTTTAGATGTATTTATTGCAAGAAGGGCTAGATTGCTTTCTCTAACATTTTACACAAACTACACAAGTTAATGTGTGAATAACAAAATAAGAATTTTGAGAGAAGTACCTATAAAACTAGCTTTAAACATCATATGGCTATGGGGGGGGGGGTCCAACTGGAGTAAAATAGTAATTAAAGGAGTTCATAGATAAAAAAAAATAGTTGAGAGTGACCGGACTAGACAAATGCTAAAAACAAAAGCCAGCCAGACATGCAAGGGGTATGGTTTGTACCTCGAGCAAAGCTTCAACTCCATAGTCCATCTCACTACATGAAAATTCATCTCCAAACATGCAGACACATATACAATACTCTAGAGTAACATCCACCAACTCAATGTGGACAAGATTAAGGAAGACATCCATAAAGAAGTGGCTGTTGCATTAATAGCCTTATTGACCCCAACCAAATACTTTGCTTAGATGCACATCACTAATGATGGTTTCAAAAGGTTTCAAATTTTGGGACAAACCCAGGAATTTTAAGGGAGGGTAAGTTGATTACATTGGCTACGGTGTCCAACTGGTAATAATTATTTTATCAACCCTGAAAGAATGAAAGACAAAGCTGACCCTGGCAGAATTTGAACTCAGAACATAAAGATAAACAAAATGATGCTCAGCATTTTGCCTAGTCTGCTGATGACTCTGTCAGCTTGCCACCCTGCACAACACCAATAATAAGAGCAGACAAGTATCAAGTGTTGAACCCTGATCAAATCTCCCTTGCTGCTTCTTTATAAGTATTATAAACAGGCTAAATAGTGGTGGTAGTGGTGGTCCAGATTGCCTAACTGCACTTTATATGATACACCATTGCATGTTGAAGTATGCAGTATGGTACTTGGTTAGACAGAGATCTGGTACAACTGCAAAGATAGATCTCATGACTACCTACATGTCAAGACCATTCAGTCAGGCTGACCTGCAGATATACGACGATGAAGGCAATAATGTGCATTGGGATCAAACAGGAAACATATTTGCAATGAAAACTTTTTTAACCATACAGCAACGCCTACATCAAAGTGTGTGTGTATGTGTGTGTGTATGTGTGCATGCATGTGTGTCTGCATGTGCATGTGTATACAAACGTGTTTATATTCATTTGATTTTACATCCATTTTACCTTGCTATCTAGGGTTAGATGAATATATTATGGAGGCATTGCTTTAGAGCTTGATGCTCTTCTTGTCACTAACCCTTACCTCTTTTTCAAGTAATAAGTCACTTATTCGACATGTTTTTGGAGGCACAAAACTAGCAGATAATTTCTTGACAGGGGAAATGGCAATGAAATGTAAATGTAAATAAAGGCCCACATATGCACACACAAACACATGCACTTATATACACAGATACATAGATAAACTGTAGTTAACAAATGTGTTTCCCAACCAAATAGTCTTGAGTTCAGTCTCACTGTGTGGCACACTGTTCCTGTGCTTGCTTTGATATATTTTCTATAGCTGGCTGCCCTTTCTAATGCCAAGCACTATTTATATATATATATATATATATATATATATATATATATGTAAATAATACAGAATGGGACAAGAACGCAAAACATCCAGACAGTTTAGGTGATACAAGGAAGGGACAAAACATACAGAAAGATGATACAAAGAAAGACGATATATATATATGTGTGTGTGTGTGTCTGTGTGTGTGTGTGTGTGTGTATACATATACATGAGTGTATAAGTATATCTATCTATACACATACCTATACATGCAAATATATGTGTGTGTGTAATAATATATGTATGTGTGTGCATGTGCAGTAATATCTGCACTAAGCAGTGTTTAGGCATAAGTGAATATTAGGTTAGTTAAAATATCTTTGTGACATATTTCAACTGCTACAGGCAAATTCACTGCAGTTACAATGGAGAAAAATTCTCTTTTATGGTAAAAAAAAAAAAGGTGTAAAAACACTTTATTTGTCCAGTGCTGTCACCTGTTGGATTCTCAGATATCAATTTTTCTAGTTTCTGAGCCATGGCTTGATTAGATCTGTCCAGAGTTGCCTCTCTTTGGTATCTTCCATTGATAACGGCTACAAAGCTAGAAACATTGAAGTCTGGAAATCCAATAGGTGGCAGCACTGGTCAGATATGGTGCTTTTACATCTTTTTTACCATAAAAGAAAATTTTTCTCCATAGCAACTGCAGTGAATTTACCTTTAGCAGTTGAAATATGTGACAAACATATTTTAACTAATGTAAAGTTCACAAATATACATATCGTTGCTATTATGCAAAAGTGTCGTAAGTACAAAATGCTGCTTTTTCAGAAAACAAGAAAATAGTTTCACCATTTCATAGTAAAACCATTATACTACATTTTGACAATTTTTGATATCTTGGCATCTGAAGCAGCTGGAGATAAGATAGTTCGACCAAAAGAACCGGCTATTGCAAACAAAAATAAATATTGAATAAAAGCATTTGGCCAAATTTGGACATACGACACTTTAACATAATAGCAATGATATATATATATATATTTATAGGCAAGTGTAAGGACTTTCGAGCGAGATCGTTGCCAGTGCCCCTGGACTGGCTCTTGTGCGGGTAGCACATAAAATACACCATTTTGAGCGTGGCCGTTGCCAGTACCGCCTGACTGGCCTTCGTGCCAGTGGCACGTAAAAGCACCCACTACACTCTCTGAGTGGTTGGCGTTCGGAAGGGCATCCAGCTGTAGAAACTCTGCTAAATCAGATTGGAGCCTGGTGTAGCCATCTGGTTTCACCAGTCCTCAGTCAAATCGTCCAACCCATGCTAGCATGGAAAGCAGACGTTAAACGACGATGATGATGAGGCAAAGGGAGCCTGAGCAGCTTTCCAGCCAGCCAATCCATGCTAGCATGGAGAACAGATGTCGAATGATGATGATGGTGATGATATACACATACACCCACAAGTGTATGTGTGCACACACACACACACACACACACATGCGCGCTCAGTCACATAGTGGAAATGAGAACAAATGAATGTTTAAAAAAGAAAGAAAGAAAGAAGGAAAGAAAAGCCCTAGTCACTTGTTATTACAATAATTATTTGACATATCAATAACCACATTTCACACTGTTATAGTTCTGCACAATTTAATTTCAGTAGGAAACAATTTCAAGAGAAAAAACAGTCAAAATCTGAAAATGATAATTTATGACTTGTCATTAAAAAAATTGAGATGATAAAAGTAAAAATATGAAATAAAAAAGATAACAACAACAAAAAAAAACCGTAATGACAACGATTACAATGACAACAGTCAGCCCCAGCTCCCACACACTATGAAGACCACCACAACTGCTACCAACTACCACCACTGTCACTGTCATTACTTTGACTGCTATCGTGACAACAACAGTAGCAGTAGTAGTAGTAGTGATGGTGTTGGTTGTGATGGTGCCAGAAACAGTGGTGTTGGTGGTGGTGGTAGTAGTAATTGTGTTTGTGGTAGTAGTAGTAGTAGTGGTGCTGATAGTGGTGGTGGTAATGGTAGTAGTGGTGGTGATGGTTGCAGTAGTAGTGGAAGTGGTGGCAGAAGTAATGGTGGTGGTACTACTACTACTACTACTACTACTACTACTACTACTACTACTTCTGCTGCTACTACTGCTACTACTTCTACTACCACCACCACCACCACCACCACCACCATCACCACTACTTCTACCACCACTACCACTACCACCTCCAGTAGTGCTGCTGCTGCTATGGTATTTCTTTTCCAAGTGGTATATGATATAAAGTTTCTAGATTGTTCCATAACTTCCATTTAACCATTAATGTAACATATTTTCCATTGGCAGTGCCAATATATTCTTGCTGAAGCATTGACGGCTTCTCCCAAAGAGACTTATAATTGATTTTTGCATTGTTTTAATTAAAGCTTGGTGTGTTACTGCAATCTTCACCTGTTTTTATATGAGATTGTCAGCTTTCAGATGGTGTGATATTGTAGTTGGTTTATTAAGAGAGGGTGGTCATTTGTTTTGTTGTTGTTACTTTTATTGTTTAACTACAGGGACAGTCCAGATCCAACAGATTCAGGATCAAAGGTGCTCAAGCCATTTCAACCTCATCTTTTGTTCAAATATAATATACCTAGGACTGTCTTTTGATTTTTAAGTTAATAGGAAGAAATTTAAGAGAGATTTAGCTGCTATTTCTAACAAGTCGAATGAACCCTCTGAAGATCTATCCTTGGCTGGCTTCTGCTGTTGTTGTTGTTTAGTCACCTACTTTTAATCACTCCAAGATCAGCAGACATTTTATCAAAGATGTTCCAGTTGTGATCATTCCATCTTTTATCAGACAAAGTGTATCTAGGACTACACTATCTGAACGAGGGTGAATTTGAGAGAGATTGACTATTTTCAGTAGTTTGGACAATTGTAAACATGCAATATTTCTTAACCATTTTTGTACCTATGGACCCCTTTGATTCCTATTTTACTCAGATGGATCCTCCTAGCCATTCAATGTTTAAAAAAAATCATACTATATTTTAATAATTAAGTATTATTAGGAATTGTATAGAAAAAATTGTTGGAGTGGCTGTGTTGTAAGTAGCTTGCTTACCAACCACATAGTTTTGGGTTCAGTCCCACTGCATAGCACTTTGGGCAAGTGTCTTCTACTATAGCCTCAGGCTGACCAAAGCATTGTGAGTGGATTTGGTAGACAGAAACTGAAAGAAGCCTGTCGTATATATGTATATATATATCTGTGTGTGTGTGTGTGTGTGCGTGTGTGTTTGTGTGTCTGTGTTTGTCCCTCCACCATTGCTTGACAACCAAAGGTGGCATGTTTATGTCCCTGTAACTTAGCGATTCAGCTAAGAGACTGATAGAATAAGTACAAAGAATAAGTCCTGGGGTCGATTTGTTCACCTAAAGGTGGTGCTTCAGCATGGCCACAGTCAAATGACTGAAACAAATAAAAGAATAATATATCTTGTGAATTGTAGAAGTTTAACCCTTTAGCATTTCAACCAGCCATATCTACCTGTTTTACATTCAAACTGGATTATCTATAGCCTTTCACATCTATCCTATTATGTCGTTCTTAAAATAAACAATCACATCATTGAAACCTCAAAGTTATGAGATAATGTATGGTTAATTCAAAGCAATATGAATAAATAAGCACTACATTTAACAGAGTCAGCTGAACACTAAAGGGTTAACCAATTTAACAACAAAGTCTTATATGGACCTTGGTTGAGAACCACTAGCATAAAGGCTGACCCTTTATTTCATCCATATTGTTGTTTAACCCTAAATCAGTTCTGATTTAGTAGACCCAAAATGAAAGGCATTCCTCATAGTACTTAGGCTCTCAGTTCTTTTGCCATGTTAACATAGACAAGATTTGAAGTTAGGAGCATTAAACACCCAGTTTCATACCATAAACCATCAGATCAACACCTACCAATGTCTTGCTTGCCTTGTTCAGTATTTTATCTAAACCATGGGTGTCCCCTCTCTCTTATTTGAATCTTGAACAACAATTAATTTTCTGGTTAAATACAACTAACCCAGGTAGGATTAATTGTCAATTTGCTTCCTCTAAAAGCATTGCTTTCCTTCCAAACAGAACAATAAATACTTTCACATCTACTTTCAGTCCTCATTTACACACACACACACACTCTATTATGTTCTGTTCACACTTTTCAGACAGCAGCACACCAAACTCTCTTCTATTTTTCAGAACACATACCACACCATACTCACTCATACTTTCTTATACATACACTTCTTTATGTTGCTGCAACCAAGATAGATTTGCCCTGTTAAGCCAGAAATATCTGTCTTCCATTAGCCATACGCATGCACGCACACACACACACATGCAATTCCTTACACTTTCCTATGCTCTTCTTGCTTATTTCCCTTAGTTCTTTCTGCTCTTTAGGCTTCTGCACATTTCTGCTCTACCCATTTCCTTCTGCCAATCACCATGTTGCCTTACTAAAATTAGAACCGCTTTCTACACTTGGCAATTTTTCCTTTTTTAGATTTTTGTTATTCTATTGTTGATGAAGGACCTCTGTCTGAAACATTGAATTCTTCTCTGTTTCTTCCCCACAGCATAATTATATTTATTTATATTCTTGCTTGTTTTTTCTTGTACTATGTTTTTTACTTGCTTTGTTTTTCATGTAATTCCACTGACCACACTCATACATACTATCTGGATTACCGTGTGTGTGTAAATATCTATCTATCTGTCTATCTATCTATCTATCTGTCTATCTATCTATCTATCTATCTATCTATCTATCTATCTATCTATCTATCTATCTATCTATCTATCTATCTTTTTATCTCTCTATCTCTCTATCTATCTACCTACTTACCTATCTGTCTATCTGTCTACCTGTTTGTCTATCTGTCTATCTAGGTAGTCTGTATCAGTGTGGTAATGCAATTTTTTTCTTTTTAAAACTATTTTTTAATATTTTTTTCCAAAAGGCTTTTTACAGCAACCATCTTTCCTTTGTTGCATTCAGCTGAAATTCATGAAGTGCACATCTGACAAGTGTGAAGCAACCAACCTTACACTAAACAGGGAGTCATGTTGTATCATTAATTAACATGATCACTATTAAACTATATTATACTACCTCTCTAATTTTCTATCGATGACCACTCTTTATTTTGATTAAGAATCATAACCAATCATGTAACATGCTTCTGACTTAAATATAGTGAGTAACAAGAGGTCTCTTCCACAGCTTTTATTAGTAGTAAGCTCTTCACTATCAGAACTTATAAAATTCATATTAACTTTAGATTCATATGACATTCATTATTTATTTGACCAAGAACATAGCAAAACTATTAAATGAATAATATATGAAAAGACTGCTGGAGAAAATTGTAGACCTTCTGAGATGAATGTGACAAAATATTCTTCTACAATCCATGTAGCAACTCTCAGAGAAAGAACACATTGGCATTAATTCAAAAACGTTCTTGTTTAGAATCAAGGACCTGGATTGCATAGAATCAGACTTCTTGAACCTGACATTCTGTATGTTCTCAAATTCCTTTAAGAATAAACGTAGATCTGAAGCTAAAATCTTAAATAAGACCTTGCTGTTCTCTAATAACACAAAGAATTTATATGAAGCTGACAATTTTGTATGAACAGGTACTAAGAAATGTCACCCATGGAAATATATGAGGGCAGACATGTAGATTTATGATAATATAAACAGTGGAGCCAAAGATTTTGCTGTGAAGTTAGCTTGGGACAACAGAATAAAGACACTAGCCACACATAAAATTTTTATCACTATTAAGGACCATAAGGCTAACTTTGTCTCTAAATGTAGGTTGATAAACACCACTAAGTTAAAGACTGGTATAGTTGGCAAGCATATATGTAGGAAAATTATTAATAACATAAGGGAAGCTTCTGACCTCACCCTCTAACATATGTACGAAGTGTGGTGTATACTTTTGCATGGCACCACACGGGCACTTTTTTGTGGCACTGCAAAGATGCTTTTACATGACACCACATACACATACGAAAGACTTCTTTCAGTTTCCATCTACCAAATCACACAGAGTTTACTCTAGGTGCCATGCAATGGGACTGAGCCCAAAGCCATGTAGTTGGAAAGCAAACTTTTTGACCATGGATACAAAAAACAAACAAATCTTACTACAGTGACTTTGTTCCAATTCACTTCAACATCTGAACGTCTTCACGTGTGTGTGTGCATGTGTACATGTGTGTATGTGTGTGTGTTTGTTTATAAATACAAAAGAAAGAAGAATGATATATTCTTTTAATCAGCTTACACATGTTTCAGATAGACTAGCAAATTTCAAAATTCTGCAGTGCAGTAAGTCATGCATATAAATTGATCCCATATTTAATCAAGTAATATTCTACAGAGATAGAGAAATTTAACACCATTCTATCATTATCAAAGTTATACCACACTTAGACTAAATTTATTCAGTGTTTGAAGCTTGGATTTACAAACTGGATAGGCAGCAAAAAGTAATTTACAGACTATGTGGATTACAAAGGTTTTCACTGGACAATTCAATTAGCCAAGTTTGATCCATACAAAGTACTGATAAAATATTCACCTAGACTTTAAATCCCTCTTTTACTTGTTTGTTGATACATATATATATATATATAAATATAATCATCATCATTTATATATACACACACTCACATGCATACACACACATACACACATACACACACAGAATATGGGGGTTTAGTTCACTGGTGATCTAAACGAATAGATACACTGGGTAAGTGCTGTACTGGATTATCAGGGTTCCAAGCTTGTAACTGAGATTTTAGGTTTCCGATTTAGCAGATATATATTTGTGAAAGAGGACAACAAACATTGAGGCATAACAAACATCTCAAGTCATATACAACATTTTATATTATTCTTAAATTAGTTGAGGTCTTACAGCTGTTTCTGGGTTATCCTAAGTGATATGCAAGTATTCCATCATCAGAGACAAGTAGATACCATATGAAAGATCTAGACATGGAAAATTCGCAGATAATAAGCAATGAAATAGAAGAGTAGAGAGTAAGGAAATAAGGAAATAAAGTTCACAGTTCATTTTTCAGAGGATATGGATGTTTGAGGGTATGGATGTTTGAGGGTATGGATGTTTGAGGGTATGGATGTTAGTCCAAGGTAAACCCAGGCAGTATTGCAGAAAAGTATGAGTAGTGTGTTCTCTCACAGATCAGCCATCTCAATATGAACACACCATTCCCATTTCTGTCAAAATATTGCCTAGATATTTATACTGTGAACACACTACTCATACTTTGCCGTAATACTGCCTGGATTTACCTTGAATTTCATCAGAGGACATCCAGATTAACATCCATACCCTGTGCAAAATGAACTGTGAACTTTATTTCCTTGTTCCTTAGTCTCTACTCTTCTATTTCATAAATTATTATCTGTGAATTTTCCATGTCTAGATCTTTTATCTGAATATTTCTATGCCTAGATCTTTCCTATATGCTCTACTTGTCTCTGATGACGGAATACCCCTTATTCAGGCTTACCCACCTATCACTTGGGATATCCCAGAAACAGCTGTAAGACGTCAACTAATTTAAGAATATTATAAAATAATGGAAAATAATGCATATGACTAGAGATGCTTGTTATGCCTTGGCGTTTGTTGTCCTCTTTCACAAATATGTAGTCGGTAGGAGAAAGACCTGGGAAATAAGCTGGGTGGGGAAGAACTTCATAGTCAAGTTCCCTCAACTTCTGGAGCATCATTAGTGAAACGTGTGGTTGAGCATTGTCATGAAGACTGATTGGCCCTCTTCTGTTGACCAGTCTGGAATACAGGAGTAGCAGTTTTTCATTCATTTTTGCAATTTCATGGCAATATGTTACTACAGTAAGGATTTTTCTGGGTTTTAAGAAGTTATTATGGATGAGTCCAGCAGTACACCACCAAACAGTCACCATAACCTTCTTTTTGAAGAGCTCAGGTTTAGGGAAGGTTTGTGGTGCTTCATTTTGGTCCAACCACTGTGAAGAACGTTTTTTATTATTATACAGAATCCACTTTTTATAGCAAGTTTCAATACGGTCGAGAAATGGATTGGTCTGGTTATGGAGATGAAGTGACAAGCAAATTTCATATCTGCGCATTTTCTGATTTTCATTCAAGTTGTGTGGTACCCATTTGTTGAGCTTTTTGATTTTCCAATCACATGCAAATGGCCATTGTCAATGACAGATGGGCGTCCAGTATGTTCACTATCTTCAAGGCTCAGATCTCCACTGTGAAATTGTTTAAACCATTTTTGAGCTGACCACTCACTGGTCATTTCCTCACCAAATGTTTTGTTGATGTCACGAGTAGTTTCAGATACTTTACATCCTTTTTTGAAGTGGAATAGCAAAATTTTGCTGTCAAAATGCAATATTGCGTTTTGACAGTTCCATTTCAGATGAGTGTAACAACAGTGAAAAAATATCAATGTTAATTTATTGATGTATTTGGCAAAGTCTATGTATTAGCAGACAATTGTAAAAAATTGTTTAAAAAAAATTTCAAAACTACAAAAAACTCGTACAAATTCTTCATGATCAAAACATTGCTTACTTTTTACTTAACCTGCTATACACACACACACACACACACACACACACACACATATATAGGAGAGTATTGTAGTTCGCTTGAAGCATTATGTATCATTTGTAAAGAATAAAAAGTTTTGAATGGTACAACAATGCACTATAATACAAAAAATGGACTATATACCTGTTGTAATTTAGTTATCCATAGTCCAATGATATTACGGAATACAATTCCTTCTTCAGATATTCTTAGATGGAGTTGCTGCTATAATCTGTTTTCCAACAGCTTTTCTTTATTCAGAAGCATCTCAGCAGTGGTCTCATGAAGCTCCTTCCAGAATTCCTCATGAGAAGTATGTGAGGTTGGCTATGTCTCAATCTCGTGTGTGTTGGTACATCTGTAGCGCTGCTTCTAAGTTATGTATTATAGATGCAGCTTCCTCTTTTTTTTTTCTCTTTTTTTTTTGTTATAAACAATAGATGAGCATATCAAAAATGAACCTACATGCATCTAGATGTAGCTAAATAATATATTGATTACCAGCTTCCATCCTGTTGTTAATTTGGGGTCCTAGTCTGTGTATGAGTATAGCTTCCTTAATTCTTAAATTACCCAAATTTCTTTCATTGGCCTCAATTGTGACTGTTATGCTTTTGTCGGTGTTCCGGCATCTGTCTAGATGTTTTCTGAAGGAGGAGGCTCTTGTGTTCAGATGTTATTTAATGCGGACGTGTAATGGTCTTGTTGTGCTACCCACATAGAACTTGTTGCATTTGTTACATTGTATTCTATACACAACGTTTACCTGTTGGCATAAATCTGTGTCACGAATGCATTGATTGTTGTCCCTTATTTGTTTCTTTGCGAGGTGTCTTCTCAGAGAGGGGCCGGAGTGGGCTAGTTGTATGTTTAGCCCTTCTCTTCGTATGGTTCTTCGGATGGCTGTAGTTATCCTCTCGTTAAAATGGGGTATTCTAAGAAGGTATATGTTGCTGGGTTTTTTATGTGTTTGGCGTGTTGGTCATCTTGGGTACTTAAGCCAATTTACAATGGATCTAGGATACCCGTTGGTTTTCAATATATCTAGGAAGCGTGTAGTGTGGGTCGAGCAAAAATATAAATACATACTAAAATGCAATCATGTGCAAAAGTAAAAATAACTGTAAAAGTCTAGAAAGTCCTAAGCTTTAGAACAGGAAAATTAAGAATGAAAATGATAAAAATCATGACTGTTATAATGCAGCTTCCCATATAAACTTGAACAAAGTAGATTGTTCTGTTAATAGTAGCATCAATAATAATAATAATAATAATAATAATAATAATAATGATGATGATGATGATGATGACAACAACAACAACATTAAAAATAGTATTAATAATGATACTCATGATAACAATTCTTATGATAATAATAATAATAATAATAATAATAATAATAATAATAATAATAATAATAATAACAACAACAATAATAATGCTAATGCTAATATGAATATTTGTGGTAATAGTGATAGTAGTAATATGTGCATAAAGAAGTTCTTGAGGAAAAAGAAAAAGATTAGCAATTGTACCATTATTACCACTGAAATTACTAGTTCTGTGATTGATATTTGTAATACTGACAGACTTGTGTTAAATATTAACAATAATAATGAGTGTAATGATAAATTTGCCAACATTAATGTTACTTATATGAATCGTATTAATATCAGTAATGGTAATGATAAATTTAATAACACTGCAAGTAAGCAAAGCGGCACTGATTATCTTGATAGCACCATTAAAACATACAAATTTAAATTTCGCAAATACAAAAGTTGGTGGAACTCAAACAATGATGCCATAATCTGGTCAGCCAATATCAATATAAAATTTCTAAAAAGTTATTTGCCTCTTTTGAGAACCGCTCTCCATGCAATAAATCTTCCCATATCTTTAATAAATGTAATATAAGAATTTCATTCTCAACTTTACCTAACCTAGAGAGCATTATAGCAGGTAAAAATAGGTGTAATATCGACATAGCCAGTCACAAGGCAAATAGTAAGAGCAACAACAACTACAACAACACAACAACAACAACAACGATAATAATAATAACTAGACGACTCATGACCTGTTGGATCACCGGAAAACAAAGAGTTTCCTAGCAACAGAGTTTTGTTTCATGGGTTGGAAAGATTTGGCTGCTATTTCTTGCATGCCCTGCTACCACGTAGCATACATTTCGGGTCCTTTATTGCAAATAGCTGTTACGTGGTAGTAGGGCTTGCTAGAAATAGCAGCCAAATCTTTGGAGGGGATATACGTTGAACACACTTGAAAAAAACTATTTCACACTGAGGTTACGAACGGGTCTTTTACAAAATATCTACTGTATTTTTAAATCCATTTTCTCTTTAGAATATTTTTTAAATACGCCAAAAAAATTTTTGTATTGGTATTCTCTTGAAAATAATTAAAAAAAACATTCAAGTATTGTCTGTTTAAAGAAAGCTAAAGTATACATATTTACTGTACAAACAGCTTACATTTTTGAAATCACATTCACTTTAAAATATTTGTAAATGATTAAAATATTGTGTTTAGCAATAGTGAAAATAGAAATTGAAAAAAGAAAAAAGTCATTTTGTTTTTTGTTGTCAACTCACTGTCTAATAGAAAGATAAGAGTTTCTTCCCTTCCAGGAGGAAGATTATTTTCAGAACATTTTCCCATTATGCACTGTTTTGGGTATTTATATCTCTGATATCTTGAAAACTACTTAATCGATTTACATGAAACTTGTTTCATTCGATTCATAT
>NC_068981.1:106344208-106347454 GCF_001194135.2 Octopus bimaculoides
AGAATAAGAATAGCCTGGGCAAAGTTTAGAGAGCTCTTACCCCTGCTGGCGACAAAGGGACTCTCACTCAGAGTAAAAGGCAGACTGTATGACGCATGCGTACGAACAGTCATGCTACATGGCAGTGAAACATGGGCTGTAACTGCTGAGGACATACGTAAACTTGCAAGGAATGAAGCCAGTATGCTCCGTTGGATGTGTAATGTCAATGTGAATACCCGTCAGAGTGTAAGTATCTTGAGAGAAAAGCTGAACATTAGAAGCATCAGTTGTGGTGTGCAAGAGAGACGATTGCGCTGGTATGGACATGTGGTGAGAATGGATGAGGATAGCTGCGTGAAAAAGTGCCACACCCTAACAGTTGAGGTGTCTTGCTCAAGGACACACCATGCAGCCGGGAATTGGACTCCCAACCTTATGATTGTGAGTGGAATGCCCTAACTACTAAACAACATGCCTTCATATAAGGAAAATAAGATAAGGTAGAAAATGCTAACATAATTTTATCATAAAGAACATTTTAGTACCGGTTTCAGTCTTTGTGACTTTTTCAACTTAGAGTAAAGCATGAAAAACAATTAAATTGTGGAAAAATGAAATGAAATGTTTTTTTTTAAATATTTCCATAGTCTTAAAATACAAGGGATATTTTCCTTTTTTCTGTCTTTCTCTCTCTCTTTTTTACTCTTGTGAAGGCTTATTATTGTTATGATCCAATGCTGGACTGTTATAACGTCCACTCTGGTATAGCAGTATAGTTAGACAGCTAAGACACGACTATCTAATGACCATCTACTTGACTGACACTCACTTGACTCCCTACGTCACAGTATTTGTACTGACTAGCACATAGCACTCGTCATATGGGAGGGGTATTCCATTTTTACTATTATCCCCATGACATCTCCCCTTTTAAGTTTTTCTTTTTCTTAGACTGTGTAATTTTATTTCTTTTATTAGCAATAATTTTTACATCACCTCACCTCCTTTTTTGAGTATTTTTTTCAAACAGTTACCGATTTAATATTTTTTTCATTTGGCATCCACTTCCAGGAATTCCATACATTTTCTTTTTCTTTCACTTGTGCATCTGGGTTCAATTATTCATTGTGGAGTTGGTCCTTGAAAAGTATCATATAACCATTCCATTGATTCTTCCATTCTCTTGGGTTTGCTCTCAACAAATCTTTTTTTCAGTCGGTTCATGTGTCTCTTGTATACAACTTTTTTACTTTTTACCAAATATAGCATTTTCCCTATGCATTTAGTTATCATACCATCTTCCCAACTTTGTTTTCTGTTCTTATATGCCCTAACAAATATATTTTCACCAGTTTTAAAATATCTTGCTGCATTATCCAATTCAATTTTTCTTTTCTTACCAGGTAGTAATTTGTTGAAGATTGATTTTATTTTCCTCACAAACATCAGCTCTGCTGGTGGCACACCTGCTGGTGTATTTATATTTGGTGTCACATGGTATACTCTTAAGAATTGTTGTAGAGCTACCTCATCTGTGACTTCCTAATTCGACTTTCTTAGGGCTCTCTTGAACGTATTGACAAAGTATTCTGCATGTTCATTAGATCTGGGATGGCATGGCACCGTAGTTACATGTTCTAAAATGAACGTTTTAGAAAACTTTGTAAACTCAAAAGATGCAAATTGCATTCCATTGTCAGACATTATTGCATCTGGGACACTAAATCTTGCAAACAGCTCATGTAGGAAATCTGTCACATTTGAGAAGGTTGGCTTTTTACGCTTACAAATTTTTGACCATTTAAAGAAACTATCTACTACCACTAAGTAGTATGAACCACTTAAGGGACCAGTGAAATTGATGTGTAGTCTCGACCACAGAGCATCTACTTTTGGCCAAGGTTCACTTTTTATCGTTGGTAATTTTGTGGCTAGAGCACATCCTCTGCAGCCTTTCACTAAATTTTCAATTTCTCTATACATTTTTGGCCAGTACACGTAGCTACGTATTAAAGATTTCATCTTCGAAATACCAGGATGTCCAACACGGTATTGCCTCAACATTTTCTTTTGCAGTGTTTCAAGTATTACCACTCACTGTGCATACATCAGCACACTATCAGAAATTTAGTATAAGTTCACGTCTTGATTTCGTTTCACCCTAATCCTGTACCTATTTACTTTTCCTGTCCACAATATTCTTTTCATTTCTGTTATGAATGTGTCCTTTTCCACATTTCGTTTTATGTCTTCTAGGGTCACTGGTAATTCCCGTACCACATTCCACATTACATTTTTTATTTCTCCTTCTGATCTTAATGTTGCGATTACCGTATCTTCGAATGGCTCGCAGTGTTTCGGTATCAGTCTGGACAAACCATCCGCATGCCCTAGTTTCTTTGATGGTAAATACTCCATTTTGAAATCATAATTCAATAATGTAGTGCCCCATAGCTGTAGTCTATTAGCTGAGTGCTGATATTCCTTTTTTGGAATTGTATGTCGATAATAGAGGGCGATGATCCGTTTGGAGGCTGATAATTCTTCCATGAATAAATCTTTTCTATTTGGCTGTATTTCTTTTCTGCTGGTAATAATGATTGTGATGCATGGGCTATAGCCTTTTTACTCCCATTGTCATATTTGTGCAGGAACACTGCTCCTACATCATAATCACTTGCATCTGTAGCCAATATAACATCCATCTTCAGATCAAAATGCCTTAGTGATAAGTTTGATGTTAAAATGTTTTTTTAATTTGTCAAATGTCTTCTGACACTTATCACTTCAGCACCATTTTGCCTTTTTTGTTAACAAATCATTTAGTGTGGCCCTCACATTGTGTATATTGGGAATATAAATCATCATCATCATCATCGTTTAACGTCCGCTTTCCATGCTAGCATGGGTTGGACGATTTGACTGAGGACTGGTGAAACCGGATGGCAACACCAGGCTCCAATCTAATTTGGCAGAGTTTCTACAGCTGGATGCCCTTCCTAACGCCAACCACTCAGAGAGTGTAGTGGGTGCTTTTACGTGTCACCCGCACGAAAACGGCCACGCTCGAAATGGTGTCTTTTATGTGCCACCCGCACAAGAGCCAGTCCAGGGGCACCGGCAATGATCTCGCTCGAAAGATTTCATGTGTCGCCCGCACATGAGCCAGTCCGGGGGCACTGGCAAATGATCCCGCTCGAAACATTTCATGTGTCACCCGCACAAGAGCCAGTCCAGGGGCACTGGCAACGAACTCGCTCGAAT
>NC_068981.1:106347964-106351450 GCF_001194135.2 Octopus bimaculoides
GAAAGATTTCATGTGTTGCCCGCACATGAGCCAGTCCGGGGGCACCGGCAACGACCTCGCTCGAAAAACCTCGTGTCACCCGCAAGCCGGCCCAGGGGCACCGGCAATGATCTCGCTCGAAAGATTTCATGTGTCGCCCGCACATGAGCCAGTCCCGGGGCACTGGCAACGATCCCGCTCGAAAGATTTCATGTGTCGCCCGCACATGAGCCAGTCCGGGGGCACTGGCAAATGATCCCGCTCGAAACATTTCATGTGTCACCCGCACAAGAGCCAGTCCAGGGGCACTGGCAACGAACTCGCTCGAATCCCCAAAATACTTGTAGCATAGACGCATTATACAGTGTGGGCATATTTCTTTTTATTGCAGTTGCTCTGACTGAATCTGTTTTTATCTATTATCTGTCACGAATATTTAATTTTTTCAGAAAGAACCTGCATTTTTCTTTATTTAACTTAAGACCATATTCTCATATCTTTTCAAATACCCTCTTTACATGTTCTACATGCTGTTCATGTAATTCATTTTTCATTAGGATATCGTTTACATAGGCAGTAGCAAAATCACAGTCACCTAACACTGTATCCATTACTCACTGGAATATGGAAGGAGCCACTTTTATACTGAAGGGAAGCCACTTAAATTTAAATAAGCCATGGTGTGTATTATTAGCTAATAAGTGTGATCTTTCTTCTTCCACTTGGATTTGTAGATATGCCTCCAAGAGGTCTAATTTTGAGAAGAATTTCGTTCCACTCAATTTTGTGAACACTTCCTCAGGACTCGGCAACGTCTAGTTATGTGAACTTAAGCAATCCTTCAACCCTGTTGAAAAATCTGCACAAACTCTTAAATTATTATTTTTACATAGACCACAGGTGCTGCTTAATCTGAGTGGTTCATCTTCTCGATTATTCCTAGGCTTTCAAGTTCCTTATTTATCCTCTTTAGTGCTGCAAATGGTACATTTCATTGTGACTTAAATACAAGTGTTGCACTTTGTTTTACTACAATTTTTGCCTTCGTTTTTGTGCAGCACCCAGTTCATCCAAGAAAAAAGATCTGGAAATAAATGTTTTACTTTTCGTTTCAATCCCTCAGACACATTCCAACCTTTGACTGAACCAGCTATATTCCCACACAAAACACTTATGGGCATATTCCACAATTTGAACAGTTCCATCCATTCTGTGCCGAATAGATTTACTGAATTTTTTAATGCATATACTTTTGCTTTTTCATTTGGTCATGAAATGTTACATTACACACTAACTCACCTACAAAATACAATCTTTTACCTGTAACACCATGTTCTACTTTTGTAGATTTACTTAATTTTGGCTTACCAATATACATCCAAGTTTTTTCATTCACAATGGTAATAGCACTTCCAGTGTCTAACTGCATTTTTACTCTTATATCTTTAATTTTCTCATTTACGAATTTCTTCTTTGTCACATTACATTTTCTTTTGATGACATCTTGTTTATTCTTTGTCCTTTGTTCCGTTTTGTCATCTTGGTTTTACAGTGCACTTTTACGTGTCCAATTTTTCCACAACGGAAACATTCCACTTTCTTAAATGGATAGTTTTTTCTCAGGTGTAGACTTCCACATGCAAAACATGGGTTTGTTTCCTGATTTTTGTCTTGTTTGTACTGTATTCTAGTACACACTCGATTTCTATTCTGCCTGTTTCGCACTTGTTTCACTTGGGAGCAATCTTTATGTTCAATTTTCTCTGAGTCGTGTCTTAAATTTACTATTCCTTCACACTCTTCTGACAGCTTGGTTTTGTTCCAGCTTAGAAAGAATTCTTGTTCTTGCTTCTGTGTCTTTTTCTGCAGTTAGTCCCTGAGTAAATATCAGGCACTTGAACATGTCTGGTGTCAACTCGTCCAGTTTGAACTTTTCACATTCTCTGTTAACTCTACCAGCATATGTGACATAGTCCTCCTCATTGATCTTTTCTAGGTTCAAACATTTCCTGTGTGTATTGAACAACAAGCTTTTATCACTATTGTATTTTAAAAATTTATGTCAGGTTGTTTTGGGAATACATAATTGCTGTAACACTCACCTTCTCCTGCTGCCAGTTTTCTTAAGGTTAGATATGCTTTCACATAATCATCCTAATTTTTGCACTCTTTATTGAAGATCTGTTTTTATCTTCTATAGTACACCTCGAAGATAACTCCTTTGTCTGGTTCATACTTAACTTCTGTTACTGAGTTTGCAACATAATCTGGCGAGAACATTTTTTCAGCATTTTATGACAACTTACTATTCATTAATTGCAGCATTCACACACATACATATATATGTATGGGATAAATGAGAGAGACAGAAGATGGAAGATGGAAGAATCTTTATTGATCACTACAATTGTTTCGACCCATCTAGCAAACCACCAGGTCTATACCATACAATTCATTAACTAATACATAGATACATACATACATATGATGATGATGATGATGATATAAATATATATATATATTGTTTGTATTTTGGAATGGTAATTTTTTTTGTAGTAAGTGGAGCCAAGAATACACACAAAAACGAAAAGTGTTGCTGAAGAGGTCACAGAGGTGTAACAGAAGATTTCTGGACAATGAACATGAGTTAGAATAACAAAATAAGGATAGTAATAAACGAGTGAAGGAAAAATATATAGTGCATGTGTTTATTTGGCGAAAAAAAAAAAAAACGGAACCTCCCCGAAATACAACAATATCTTTTTCAACACACGATTCTACATCAGGAATCTTGCAAAATGAATTGATAAATATATATATATATACGAGGAACACGTGAAAGAGTAAAATAGAGAAATGGAAAAAGATATTGTCTATTTATTCCTGATTGACATGTAGTAAGACTAGATGTCCAAATCCTTGAGTACTAATGGCAACAGAACAGAGCATTAACTTACAAATAACAAACCCGAAGAAAGAGGAAGAAAAAAAGCCAGAAAGGATAAAGGACTTTGCATGCATTCCTGATTACTAAGCTATATTCTTGAATACCTCTGTTTCATGCTTGAAATGAAAAAGGACATTACTGTTACACTTACTGTGTAGTAATCTTCTGTTTTAGTTCTCTTATAAAACTTAATAGTATTTTCTTAAACCCTTTAATACTAACTCTTTTACTCATTTACATGATTCAGTCACTAAACTGCAGTCATGCCAGGCCACAGTTGATCATATTGATCTCAGTATTTATTTTAGGTTAAGGCTGTTATTTATCCTATCAATCTTTATTTGTCTTACTGTTCAGTTAAAGGGTATGAATACAGATGGCATTATTTTTCTAACAATATCAACATAAAGCCCATAATAGAGACAGACCTACACATACACACACACACATAGCTACATCGATATATCAATCTCTCTCCCCCTCTCTGTTTATATATATATATATATATATATATATATATATATATATATATATATATATATATATATATATATATATAT
>NC_068981.1:106355890-106366397 GCF_001194135.2 Octopus bimaculoides
ATATTGGGAAGAATATATAATTTGTTATTATATAATTTTAGTAATATTTAATTCATATATTTATTTTATTTAAATTATTGCATTATTTTTTATTTTTTATTTATTTAAAAAAAAATTATTTATATAGTCTATTCAAGTGCTTTAGAAATAAAATTGTGTGGTTATTTGATTCAGGAGTTGGGGGTTCAATACTTCATTTTACTAAATGTAAAATTACTTCAGTGCCACTCTTATGGTTTTATTGGAAAATATATTTGAATAACTATTGTCCTTTTTAAAAACCATTTTTACTATTTTAAGTGTCTCCTTAATAATATTAGTCATAACTTGATCCCAATACAGAATAATTAACCATATAATATCTTTTTTATTTTTCATATTTTTATATTATCATTATTAGACATCATCAGTATTAAATTGTTATTCTTAGGTATATTATATCTCTTTATGTATACTTTACAATATTTCTTACTATTGCTCATATTCTCATTATCATTATTACTATTATTATTGTAATCATTATTAACAACTATATCATTTTTATCTTTATTTAGTTTGTTATATTGTCTTTTATTATTATTATTATTCATAATTTTACTGTTAGATCTATTATTAGTTTTATTAGGAATACTTGTTATATTATTATTATTATTATTATTATTATTAATGTGTTCATAATAATTAAAGAATTTTATATTAGAATTGTATTCTGCTTCTTTTAATGCTTTATTATAATAAGGGGCATTTTTATTAAAAGTGTCATAATCTGAGAATAGCATAGATATCTTTTACTTATATTATTTATTAAGACTTCTTTAAGTGATTTAGGATGGTTACTTGAAGAACAAATATACTTTAGGCTTTCATTCAACTTATGGAATGGATGGATCTTATTAGTGACTAGATTAAGGTTGATGTCTAGATAATTTACTGCATAATGCTTATTCTCTATAGATATTCCTAGGCCATTATTCTTAAAGAACTTGTACATTTTCTTCTTAAGGCATTCTAATGATCTATTGGTACAATTCCTAGTTATAAGTAGTAGGTCGTCCCTATGAAGACCACCCTCTATATCTCTTATCTGAACTAGAAATAGAATTCACGAATATAGAGGGTGGTCAGAAATAGCATTACAACTTTCCCTCCCTGCTGGCCAAACTTTTAGGCAGGGTCTACATTCTGTTTTGCAGTACTCATATTTCTTTATCTTTAAACCTCCACTCTTCTTGTTTGAACTACCATTGATTCTGAAAGTTCAAACACGAATCTGCTAATCAGTGTTGTATCTCATCAATGGAAAATAACTTCTCCTTTGAGACAATTGTGGGACCCCCTTATAAACGCTTATGAAATTCATACATAAATATTTGCTTAAAATAACATATATTTTTATATTTATTTATTTAACAGTATTTAACAAATGGGTTTATTGTCAATTAAAAGATTTCGATTAAAAAACATATATAAAATCAAATTGTCCATAAAAAGTATTTGCTGTCTACGGACCCCCTGTCTTGTCCTTGCGGACCCCCTGTGGTCCGCGGACCACAGTTTGAAAACCCCTGGTCTAGAGTATGCGAGATGAAGTTACCTCCAAATTAAAATTTTGTCTTACATTTTATTTGTAAATTTATACAGAATTATAAAGATAGAATCATTGTTGTTTAAACCTAAACCAGCCCTGATTGAATAGACCTATGATTGTGTACTGGTTGTGACTATCTTATCTTTCTTTAAAAAAAAAAAAACCCAAAATACAATAGGATGTAAATTGAAGGAGATTTTGCAGTTATTTCTAACAGGTTGTGCACTCATGTAGAGGTTCTCTTTGGCTTGTAATATTTTCCGTTTAGCTTTGTGTGTGTGTGTGTGTGTGTGTTTGTGTGTGTGATGGGTGAGATTAAGTTTCTTTAGAATTCTTTTTTAGCATTTGTCTTTTGATTATGTTTAATGAAGATATCAAGTACCTTTTACTACAATATTATCATAAAATAAAATAAAAATCTGCAATCTGAAGTTAGATTTATGGTTGGAAATCAGCTCTTTCTGCTTTTCCAATTTTCTAAGCTGAATTATATTGGAAATATATTTCAAAGCTGAATCTATATTTAAAAGAATGCCACAAATTATTGAGTAGAACCAACAAAAGTGGTGCAAGACTGAAAACTTGCCACTTAAAGATTTTACTTTGCTTGAATTGACAATATGAACATAATAGAAGATAATTTTACAAAGTAAAATGATTGCACATTGAAAGAACATTGAGCTCTTATTCATCAGATTGACTATATTGTTCTAACTTGACACTAAGAACATGTGAATAAGAATGCCTGCTGAACACAATATGAAAATGAAAACAAGGTAAAATGAACAATAATAATGGGTTATCATTTGTATAGATTTTACATTTTAAATGACCATAAAGAAAAACACACTTAACAATAAGCAAGGAGTTATTGTAGTAATGAATAAATTTTGGCAAGGCAAAAGACATTTGCAATTTTTATTGTATTGTATCTTTAAAACAAGAATATAATATTGTTTTACGATTGTGAATTTAGACAGGGGGGAAAAAACACTTATATAACTGAAAATGTTTAGTTACTAAAAATAGTTAAATGTCAAAAAGAATTCTAAATACTTTATGGAATATGAGTGCTTAACAGAAATAGTATTAAATCAAGCAGATGATATTTAGTTTCAGGATAAGAATTTTGATTAGGTTGCTTAAAAATTGCAACTTTTTTCAGTCAGGGATTGTAAACATATTTCAGTAACAGTGTGATTAAAAACTATTTATCTTTCATTCATTATGACAAGAGGATGGAAAAGGAACATTTTTGGGTGTAAATCCATTTTGTGAAGAATTGATTTATTGAGACAGAGAACTTGTCTTGAAGACTTGATCCTCAGCTTCTATATCAAGCCAGTCTTTTTAGCCATTGCTTTTCAATCTTTCATTTACTAGTTGGAGATCTGACATTGACTCTTTCAAACAGTAATCAATTAAATAGAGTGTTTCTGCTGCTTCCAGTGTTGGTAGGCTGAACTAACTCTTAGTCCCTACAGCACAATTTCATTGATTCAGAATGAACTGCATCAATGAGAGATAAATAAATTTTCAATGAACATACCTGTAATTACTTTTCTTGCAGTGGAAATAGCCTTTATAAATGCCTCTATCCAATGAAAAATACAGTCACTTTTGTCAAGGCTGTTGAAATCTGCTGCCACAACAACTTTCACAGGCCTGCTATTACAAGCAGAAGACTGGAAGCTGAAATAGAACCTAGGAAAGCAAATGAAATGCCAGGAAACTGATGCCTTAATATCATTAAAGTTGGGCATAGTACTGATCTCAAAAGCATTTATGTAAGTGGTTTTGTTAGAACTCTCTAAACCGTGGGAAAACTATATTGTGAGGAGGTAAGTAAAAAGAGATCAAAACACCAATGAGTTCGTGAAGTTGCTTAAACAAAGGGTGGTAAGCAAGGAGTAATCCTATTGGTGTGGATACAGGGGATTTTGAAGTCAGTCTCTCTAGAGATACTGCAGCATGCTGGGCTTCACTGAAGCTAGTAGGCAGGCTACTGAGGCAGCAGAAGTTGCTTCAAGATGACTGTAGATTGAGAAGTGTGAGTCATAGATGGAGTAGTGCTGCCTAGGATAGTACTAACCGGATGCAAGCTGGGGTTTGATGAACTCCGGCTGGGTCACCTGGCTAAGGATGTATGATTGTTGAAAGACCTAAAACATCCAATGACTCCCAAATAACATCACTGATGATGTGTCCATTTCATCACAAGATGATTTATGAAAAATATAATCAAATGCACCACCCAAAATGTTGGCTATTTCCTATTCACATTTTGTTTTGAAGTGTGAGTCTGGAGGAAGGAGTATTGTCCATGGCATTCACAGGTCATCATAGACTGGTGAGATTAATGTTATTAATGTTCCTCTTGAGCTTTTGCAAGTCAGCACTTACTAGAAAGGTGCAAACAGGGAAGTAATTTCAGAGGGACAGTGTTCTGGAAATGAAGGACTAGGTGTAGTGAGTTGTGTGGAGCCTAAGGTGGAGGAGAAACACAACAAACATGATGAGAGAAGATAAGATGAGTTGGTTGAGAATGTCTGAGAGGAATTAGCATGAGTCTATTGCAGTGTGGTAGAGAAGGTAGAAAGAGGAGATGGCATGCCTATGGGCCAAAGACTGGAGAATGTTGGTGAGTGAGTTTAAGCCAGTTACTCAGTTGGCCCTTTTCTGGATGTAGTTAAACATGTCTGTGTATGCAGCAGCAGCAGGAGCAGGGAAGGAGGAGCAGGAGCAGCAAGAGCAGCAGGAGCAGCAGCTGTAGGAGAAGCAGCAGCCCAGATGCGAAAGCAATACTCCACTGTGGACCTCATCCAAGCTTGTAGCATATCAGTAATCATTGAGGGCTGGAGTATCTTCAAGCACTAAAACGAAGGCCAGACATTAGGACATGGCTCTTGCTATGTTAAGGATGTCCCTTCACTAGAAGAAATCCCTGGTGATAGTGAGGCACAACATTTAGAGCAATTGTGAGAACTGCTTAGTAGCATGCTGTTCATGCTTAAGAGTATGTATGTGTGAGTGGATGTTTTTTTGATACGAGTAGTGTTTATGTTTTGTTGTTGTTAATAGAGACAAGGAAGGGATTGGGAAGAATGAAGGGAGGTGGCACATGAGGAAAATTGGGCAGCTTGTTTGTGTTGCAAAGAAGACATTGATGAATCGAAGGAAGAGAAACGGGGATGAAACCAAACACATAATGTTTTGTAAACCAATGAGGAAATCTCTCAAGTCAACAAGATAACCACTACATGGTCACTGACTTGCAAGTTATAGCAGATAAATCTCCCTCAAATCACACCTTACCACCTTACAAAAAGAAAGGACATTAACAAGGACAATGTACTTCTTGGATATACCATATCTGAAATTATGATGGAATATCCATAGAGGATCCTTTTTATATCTGAAGACTGCATTGAATTACATGTAATTTAATAAAGCTATATTAATTAAAATTTTTAGTAAATGTATGCAAAATATATGATTGTATGCATTATAAAAATCTAATTATAAAAATATAAAGATACAAAATGTAAAGATTTGAAATAAAATGTAAACTGGCTTTCTTTTAAGGACCTTTTATGAATTTAAGAACACTACAAAATCTTACTGTGTAATCAATACAAATGTATTTCCTTAATATAAAATTACAGACTTCTTCCAGTAGGTCAGACCTCAGGAACTCAAAGGATATTTATAGTTTTCAGGTTAAGGTTCTCATTTTCCTTTTTCCGTTGGTGAATTTGATCAGAGTTAAGCTGAGGCCTAGCAACATCAATAACACCAACTTCAGTTACCATAATTAACTATATTAGCTTTTGTCAACAAAACATCCTCAATCTGGGTCCCAGGTTCATTCCTACTGCGTGGCACCTTGAGCAAGTGTCTTCTACTATAACCTCAGGCCAACCAAAACCTTGTGAGTGGATTTGGTAGATGGAAACTGAAAGAACAACAC
Source organism: Octopus bimaculoides (assembly GCF_001194135.2). Classification (NCBI taxonomy): domain Eukaryota; kingdom Metazoa; phylum Mollusca; class Cephalopoda; order Octopoda; family Octopodidae; genus Octopus; species Octopus bimaculoides. The sequence goes on from NC_068981.1 coordinate 106,361,449, forward strand.
TAAAGCAAAAGCCTATATAGGCAAAGGCATGAATATGTAGTAAAAAGTTTGCTTCCCAACCATATGGTTTTGGGTTCAGTTCCATTGTGTAGCACCTTGGGCAAGTGTCTTCTACTATAACCACAGACTGACCAAAGCCTTGTGAGTGGATTTGATAGACAGAAACTGAAAGAAGCATATTGTATGTATATATATATATATATGTGTGTGTGTGTGTGTGTGTGTGTGTGTGTGTGTGTGTGTGTGTGTGTGTACACAAATCTTTGTGTCTGTGTTTGTTCCACAACACTGCTTGACAACTGGTGTGTTTATGTCCTTGTAACCTAGCAAATCAGCAAAAAAATTCGATAAAATGAGTACCAGGCTTAAAAATTATGTCCTGAGATTGATTTGTTCAGCTAAAAGATAATCTCAGTTTCTATTTACCTTATATCTTTTATCAATTACTTGTGGCCATGCTGTGGCACCACCTTGAAGGGTTTTAGTCGAACAAATCAACCCCCAAAGGCTTATTTTTTTTATGCCTGGTACTTATATTGTCATCACCATAATCATTATTATAATGATAATCTTCATCATTTAACATCTGCTTTTCCCTGCTCACCACCTTTTGAGAAGAGTTAATATAATCCTTTATAAAAATTGAAGTTGTCATTGCTAAGCTTCATCACAACCTGGATCAAACACACTTATGGTATGAGATAAAATGAGAACCTTAGCCTGAAAGCCACATGTGGCTTTTGAGTTCCTGAAGTGTGGCCTTCTGGAAGAAGTCTGTATTTTACATTAAAATATACATTTGTGTTGATTAAATAGTATTATATTTATTGAAACGATATTAAATTCTTAAAAAGTCATTAACAACAAGTTGACATTTTTATTTCGTATTTTGATATTTATATTTATAATTACATTTTTATTTATAATTACATTTCATATTTATAACAACATATTCATAATGAGTAGAATAGTTTTTCACATAGAGTTATTAAAATTTCCTTTAATATAATCCTATTACTAGATGGTGAGCTGGTAGAATTGTTAGCACAGTGGGCAAAATGTTTAGTGGCATTTCATCTGTCATTATGTTCTGAGTTCAAATGCTGCTATGGTTGACTTTGCATTCCAGGATCAATAAAATAAGTACTAATTGAGTACCAGGGTTGAAGTGATCCATTTAACACCTCCTCTGAAATTGTTGGCCTTGTGTCAAAATTTGAAACTAATATAGGTCTATTAGATTACACATAAATCAATGCCACCTTCAGATATAAAAAAAATATTCCTTGCTGGTAAAAGCATTGCAGAAATGACTAATTTGGTATATTTTCAGATATGGTATATCAACTATTACATTATACAGTGTATCCTTTTAGGTTTTTAGATGATGAGAAAGGATTTCATGGGGATGCATTTGCTATTTCTAGCAGGGAAACATTATAATCAAGCTTTTCAAATTGTTTTTGTAAATACCTTGTATTTTAGGGATTTACAAATATTCATTGGAATGTGGTTAAGAAGGTGCAAACAGGGCTTTGTAGTTAAGAAGTTCATTTTAATTCATGTGGTTTCAGGTTTGACACTCCTACTTGGCACCTTGGGCAAGCCATCATCATCATCATCATCATCATCATCATCATCATCATCATCATCATTGTTTAACGTCTATTTTCCATGCTGGCATGAGTTGGATGGTTTAATAGGAGCTGACCAGCTGAAGGTCTGTTCAAGCACCCTGTCTGTTTTGGCATGGTTTCTATAGCTGGATACCCTTCCTAATACCGACCACTTTACAAAGTGTACTGGGTGCTTTTACACAGCATTGGCACAGGTACTTTTTATACAACAGCACATATGAGCCTGTGGGATTAGGGATGCTCAGTTGGAGAGGGTTACAGGGGACGAGCCTGTAGGGAAGGACAACCGTACTTTTATTTAACTTGACATGTCTTTTCAAGCACAGCAAACCACCAGGAGTTTTGGTCCCCTGTCATCCCATCTGTGAGTCCCAACGTATGTAGTTCCTTTCTCACCACTTTGCCCCATGTTTTTCTGGATCTACCCCTTCCACATGTTCCCTCTACAATTAGAGATCAGCACCTCTTGATGCAACTATCTTCATTCATATGCATTACATGGCCATTCCAGCATGGTCTTCTCTCTTGCAAACTACATCTGATGCTATGTATACCCAGCTTTTCTCTCAAATCACTTACTGTCAAATAGGCTGACCAGTACCTTTTGAGTGAAATTTAGTTGATGGAAACTACATGAAAGAAAGTTCATCATATATATCTAAATGCATGGTTGTGCATGTATGCATGTGTGTGTATATAAATATAATATAATATAATATAATATATATATATATATATATATATATAATATATAGCAGAATAATAAAAAAGTTCTTGGTTCAGTATTAATATATTTGAAAAAAATGAGTAAAAATGGCTTTTGGGAAAATTTTAATTTTAATGATAATGTTTACAGTTACTCTAATGAGTTTTGAGCTTTTTGATAGCTGTTTTCAAACTGAAATTCTGTGGTTTAGAAGGTTGTTTATATAGCAAAAGATCTTTTTCTTACAAGTATACAAATAAAAAATAAAAATAGAAAATAAAAGATTAAAAAAATAAAAAATAAGAAATAAAAAAATAAAGAATATAAAAACTAATATAAAAAATAATATAACAATAATAAAAGAATACAAAAAGTAAATACAATCATCATCATCATCATCATCATCATTATCATCATCATCGTTATTGTTATTGTTGTTGTTGTTGTTATTATTATTATTATTATTATTATTATTATTATTATTATTATTATCATTAATAGGTGGCAAGCTAGCAGAAGTGCTAGCATGCTGGACAAAATGCTTAGCAGTATTTCTCCCATCACTATGTTTTGAGTTCAAACCCTGCCAAGGTCAACTTTGCCTTTTATCCTTTTGAGGTCGATAAATTAAGTACCAGTCAAGTATTGGGGTTGATGTGATCGATTGTCTCCTTCCCCTCAAAAATCCTAGCCTTGTGTCTATAGTAGAAAGGATTATTATTATTATTATTATTATTATTATTATTATAAGAAGAAAAGAAAACGAAAAAAGATAAAAGAAAAGACGAAAAAAGAATAAGTAAAGGTAAAAGGTGGAAGGTAAGAAAACAAGATGTAGTTTTTCATAGGGTAATTTGCAAAAACCTGGACCTGCTCCATGATAAAAACTGGTAGGAACACAAACCACCACCAGTGCTTGAAAATGATCACATCTCACTGATGATTAGTCTATCAAGTGATTAGTCTATCAAGTGATTAGTCTATCAAGTGATTAGTCTATCAAGTGATTAGTCTATCAAGTGATTAGTCTATCAAGAATAAAAAGATGGAATATTTTTAATAGTGGTCAAAAATGTTGTTGAGTTCTTGTCAAAAGATGACCTTTGTGAATCTTTTGATTTGAGATCATTTTATTCATTTTTCACAGTTGGTATGGTGTGCCCTTGTTTAGTCACACACGCACACACACATACACACACATAAATCCACATACACATACATACACATACATTCACAGATCTACACACACGTGTTTACATACATCCATACACACGCACGTGTGTACATATCGATATTTATGTATATGTATACACTTGGAGACATGTGTATGTACATGAATGTGTGTGAGGGTGTATGTATGAATGTATGTGTATATATGTGTGTAACTAGATGCAGGTGTGTAAATGTGTGTGGGTGTGTTTGTGTGTGTTTGTGTGAGAATTAAGTCAATGGAAAGAACAAGATCAAGGCAATGAATACATGGGCTGTCTCCTGAATGTGATTTGGTGCAGGTGTTGTTAGATGAGGAAATGGATAGAAAAACCAGAAAGTGATGACAATGAACAAAGAACTGCACCTTAAAAGTAATGTCCATAGATCGTATGTGTCTAGAAACAAGGAAGGAAAAGGACTCATAAGATGCAAGATCTGTGTTGTCAATGGGGAAAACAGTCTGGGATGGTATGTCAAACAGTAGATTGAACCTTTGGTTGTTACTGTTAAAAATTGCAACATGATACCTAGTGAAGATGTGATATACCCAAAAGAATTTAAGAAACAAGATGGAGAGAAAAGATTTAACAAATGGAAAGTGGAAGTAACGTATGGGCAATATTGTCTCTTTCACTATCTCTCTTTCTTTCTCACTCTCTCTCTTTTTCTCTCTCTCTCTTCCTCTCTGAAACATTTAAAAGCACAAAATTAATGCTGTCATCACTCACTGTCTCTTTCACTCTCTCTCTCTCTTTCTCTCTTACTTCCTCTCTGTTCTCCTCTCGCTCGCTTTGCCACTCACTTCTTCCTTTGAAGTAACCATACACACCACAGGTACATACAAAAACAAAGAAAACTAAGCATATTAATATTATTGATAATAATAATAATAATAATAATAATAATAATAATAATAATAATAATAATAATAATAATAATAATAATAATAATAATGATAATAATAAAATAATAATAATAAAATATCATTCACTTAATAACAATGGCACTCTACTATTTTAGCTAATAATAATAATAATTATAATAATAATAATAAATCATATTATCTCTGGCTGCCCAGTCCTGGCTAAGAAGGAATATATTCACAGACACGACAGAGCTGGGACCTGTATACGCTTGAAGCTATGCCAACACTATGGAATAACAACAGAAAAAAGATGGTATAAACACATGCCAGAAAAGGTCACAGAAAACGAGAAAGCAACCATACTCTGGGATATGCCAATACACACAGATAGAGAAATTAAGGCAAATAAACCAGATATAGTTGTCAAAGATCATGAAGAAAAAAAATGCTTTCTAATTGATGTATCAATACCAGCAGATGACAACGTTTCCCTAAAAGAAATGGAAAAACTTTCAAAATACAAAGACCT
>NC_068981.1:106366554-106379054 GCF_001194135.2 Octopus bimaculoides
AACTACTGAACAATAATAATAATAATAATAATAATAATAATAATAATAATAATAATAAAAATAATAATGATAATAATAATAATAAATGTTTCAAATTTTGGCACAAGTCCAGCAATTTCAAGGATGAGGCTAAGTCGATTACATCAACCCTAGTGCTCAACTGTTATTTATTTTATTGACATCGAAAGGATGAAAGGCAAAAATAATAATAATAATAATAATAATAATAGTAATAATAATAATAATAATAATAATAATAATAATAATAATAATAATAATAGGGAATATTATGTAAGACAGTTAGTGAAATTTGAAAGTACCAGTAATTCAATATATCAGTTTTTTATATATTTTATTTATTTTTCATATTAAATTTTTTATATATATTTTATTTATTGTTTTTATATTAAATTTTTATCAAAATTGATCTGTTCTGTCGACGTTCAGTTTCTAATTTCATCATCTTAAAGATTGAGCCAGTTTCTCTTTAGTCAGAATTTCATACTTACTTTGAAATTGAATATTATGTATATGAAAACACTCTAGCATTCTATAAGATACCCTACCTTGTTTCTATCATGTCATCTCTAAAAATCAGGTTTAAAAACATCATAACACTGAATATAAGAAAGCCATTAAGATTATGTTTATTTTCTCTTTAGTAAAATATACTATGAAATATTAAAAAAAGAGCCAAAATCAAAAATCTGATGGTTCATGTGACTTGTTTATTTGTCTCCTAACTATTTTTTTACTCAACTAAAAAAAAAAATAACGAATGAACTTTCCTTGTCAGAAACAACATTTTTTTCCCCTTTCAAAGATTTAAAAATATTAATCACTTGTAAGTTGAATTGTGACCTAAAGACGAAAGAATGTATTTCATGAATTATTAAACTCAGACCAAAGATCAGTTTGTGATAAGAATTTATGAATTATAATATTTATTTCATTATTATTTCACTTATTTTATTGAATTTTCCAAGTGTTATTCTCCCAAAATGGTAAATGATAATACAAGACTGAATACTGAATACCAATGTTGTTTCCAATATGAAATAATATTTTTGAATTTTATATCCACCTTTCTTTAATATTAAAATGTAGGATAAAACAATTACACACATACACGCACAGATAAACATACAGGCATATACATATGCATGCACACATATACCATCCTCCTCTTCATTATCATCATTACTGCCACCACCATCACCATCACCATCACCATCACCATCACCACCACCACCACCACCACCACCACCACTAAAAACAACCAAAATTACATGGAAAGCACTTACACATACACACATGCACACACAAACACACACGCAAACACACATGCACCCATTGTTTGAAACAGATAGCATTGTGAAACATGATTTATGTCCTTGGGCAGCAACTGCTATTTTCTATTTGCTTACCCTTAGAAAGTATGAAGACTGGCTAATATTTCTTTCAAACTTCCCTTTTGTTACATTTATTCACACTCTCAAAATCCCTCTCAACACATAACTATGATATTCCCCCACTACTCCTGCCCATGATTGGAGATGCACATATTGTCAGCCACTAAAGAACATGCTCAAGTCATTAAGGTCAAATAACTGACAAGCAAATCTGGTATTGAGCAGAATATTTGCTATAACAATATTTCTGCTTCAGCAACTCAGCACTGAATCTGTCTGAAATGTAAAGAAAAATAGGTCAGTTTCAAAACATTGATGTCCAGATCATAAAAGCAAAGTTTGAAGGGAAGAGCAGTCATTTCCTTTGATTTCTAAATATAAACAAATAGGAAATAACACTTACTGACTAAAAACAAACAAAAAGAAAAGATATAAATTTTGTTACATTGTGTAATTCACTCCATTGACACTTATTTTGTGTATTCCTAATGTGACAGGAAAGAATTACAAGACAGTTTCTTCAAGCTGAGCCGACTATCAGGAGACCTTGGAGTAGACCAAGAATAAGATGGTTAGATAGTCGCATCTGGTCATGCTTGGGAATCCTGCTTGGAAGTGTAATGATATTTATTTCTGATATGACCCTATGGAGAAGATGTCTGAGAACTCTACCCCCATGACCCTCCAAAAATAGTGGGCAAAGAAAATGGATGGATGGATGGAATATACTAAGAAAAGGCAGAAAGCAAGAAACTCAGAGTGGCAGCAGCATAAACAGAATATTGCCATGTAAAAAGCAAATTCTACTGAGCATTTACTTAGTCATTCAACCCCCAAGAATCAACAGGCAAATCTCTCTCAAAATATGTTCTAAAAATTAAAAACCTGTATGAATACCTATTATGAACTTTTAATAAGTGCCATAACACAAATCCAATCATCTATGAGGAAATCAAAGATGAGGCATTGGGAAGACACATTAGATAATGTAGTCCTAGGTGCACTTAAAAAGCCTAAATGGTTAGGGATGGAATACCTTTGATGATATCTTTGCTCAATTAGTATGTAGCAGAGCTACATATTACATAGTAAATATGAGTCCACCTGCACAGCAGATGAATATATCAATGAGGCATCTAGCCTCGCTTTAATATACTAGCCTTGCTTTGATACAGTAGTCTCATTCTAAGACACTAGCCTTTTTCTGAGCTACACTGTAGAAACTCCAGTACCTGCCAAATTTTAGTCAAAGACGCATGTCTTCTCTGCAACTCCACGTGCAATCTCCCACGTGTGACTCACATGTCTATTCACCTTGACACAAGATATATGGTTCATAAATGAAAATATTTTATCACACATTCATTCTCAAAATGACTGTTCTCATTACACACATGCATATATACTGTAATACAAATATATGTTACTCCCTTCTGTGCAAAAGCAAAAATTCCATTTTATAGCATCTGTTCTTAAATAAAGTGCATGTTATTAAATGGAAAAACAGTTAGTATGAATCACCATAAGACATTTTGTGTATAAATATATTGTTTATTCTGTGTTCAACTTTTGTCGTGGAAGAATGTAGTATGATACAAAAACATGTGTGTTTACCTACAAATAAAGTTTTGGCTTTTGCTTTTGCTCTGAAAGAAGTAACATATAATATTTGTATTACAGTATGAATGCATGTGTGTAATGAGAACAGTCATTTTGAGAATGTGTGTGTGATAAAATATCTTCGTTTATGAACCATACATCTTGTGTTGAGGTGAATAAACAAGTGAGTCACACATGGGAGATTGTGTGTGGAAGGAACTGGAAATTCTACAGTGTAGCTCAGAACAAGGCTAGTGTCTCAGAACGAGGCTACTGTATCAAAGTGAGGCTAGTGTATTAAAGTGAGGCTAGACACCTCATCAATATATTCATCTGCTGTGCAGGTCAATTCACATATTACTATGTACCTCTGCTACAAGTACTAACCTAAGATAAACAAAAACCCCATCAAATAGAACCTTCCTGATCTCCTGCGTAATGCAAATAAATAGGACTAACTACAAGTTTATAACATACTATTTTGTGGCAGTGAACAGCAAACAATAATTTCCTTGACATTTTCAAAAATTTCTTTATCAATATATTATTTACTGAAGACTGTCCAAGAGCAAATCTTCATTTACTCTACAAGAATCAATGAAAACTGTTTGGTTTGTGCATATAAGTATTTGCAAGCGTAGTGCTATAGAGATTCTATATAGCTGAACACTTTCAATGACCAAAGTAGGTGGCTGATAGTGGAACAATATACCTGCTCATATTTACTAAAGAATATTACAATACCTGCTATCAAAATACAAATGAATTAACTACTAGAAAAAGTGGAGTATGTTAGCGACAGAATGAGATGGAAAACCAACTTTTAAGAAAATATCAATATAAAGTCATCAACCACAAACACCTTTTGATTTAGAAAAGCAAAAATTTCCAACAGTTGTGACTGTGTCCTTGAGAAGTTTACTTCCCAACTGCATGATTTCAGCTTCAGTCCTACTGCATGACACCTTGGGAAAATGTCTTCCACCATAGCTCCAGATTGACCAAAAGTTTATGAATGGATGTGGTAAGCAGAAATTGAAAAAAGCCCATTATATGTATGTATGTATGTAAGTATGGATGGATGGATGTACGTATGCATGTATGTATGTATGTATGTATGTATGTATGTATGGATGGATGGATGGATGCATGCATGCATGTTTGAATGTATGCATGCATGTGTGTATGTGTGTGAATGTATGTGTATGTATGTATGTTGTGTATGTGTGAATGTATGTGTATGTATGTGTATGTGTGTATGTTTGTCTGTCTGTCTGTCTGTCTGTCTGTCTGTCTGTATGTATGTATGTATGTATGGGCATCACTGTCATAAAAGCAGTGTCATTCATTTCCAGTATTCTGCAGAGCATGTCAAGTAATGGGAAAATATCTTGCTTGGAAACAGGTAAGGGTTGGCAACAGGAAGGGCATCCAGCAATAGAAAATATACTTTAGTAATCTCCCTGTAACATATGCAAGCATAGAAAAGTGGATGTTAAAACGATGATGATAATGATCACAATAACAATGGTATATCTAGAATCTTGAAAGTTTCAAAGCAGAGCTTCAAGACATGCCTTGTAAGGTAAGGCTGGAGATACATAGAAATATTCTCCAATACAAACTCAACAAAAACATATAAACAATAAAGAAATCTAGCTGAGTATATAAAACCTGTATAAATGAGATATGAACACCTACAATGACCTCTTAATAAATGACATACACACACCTTTAGAGAGACAAATTTCATCAACAATGATGAAATCAAGAGGGAAGCAAAGCTCAAAACAATTTAGATTAGATTGCACTTTAGAAAACTAAATGAAAACAAAAGCCATATATTACTCTGAACGATCACAAAGAAAATTTGCCAGTAAACTTCAAATACAGGTTGATAAATTGTGTAAAGAATGAACTTGGTATAGTTAGTAAACACATTCTAAACAGTATTAACACCAATAAAAAGTAAAAAAAGAAGAAAAAGAAAAGCCATCAGCTTTCAATAAATAAATAACAGCAATTTAATGATTCAATAATCTCAAGATTAAAAATAGTTGCAAGTTCACTCGGTCTGACTTTGAGTGAACTTGCACTTAATGTCAAACTGAGTTCAAATTTTATCTGTTAATTTTCAAACCTCATTTCACCAAAGCATTGAAATTTGGAAAGAAGCACAGTACCATAAGTAGTTATAATAAGTTTAAGTAGATGAAAATAGCAATGCTCCATCTAATGTAGGCACCAGTACTACAGTGAATATATATGTTGAATATATATACATTCTAGATATGGTAAAACAATATTCAAAACTCTAAATATATGCATGCACAAAGACAATGGCCTTGCAGTTTCATACCACACAAATCACCAGATATGTATGAGATATATTTAATTAGCACATTCAATTAGTGTGGCTTTAATATTACCATCACAACCAGCATAAAATTAGTTAACACAAATACAGAATTTAACAACGTTTCTAATATCTTAAAACAAATGGTCAGCAATATATGTAGGAGAATATTGCATTAGAAAAAAAGTAGATTTAAAGGAAAATGTTAGCTTCTTATCTTACTGTAATTAGAAATGAAAGAATCATAGAAAATTAACATAATTTGCTTTAACTTGTTATTCAGTAGAAATTTAAAATCAATTTATTGCTCTAATTAAAAATATTCTCGAACCAGTTAAAATTATCACAGCAAAAGCAATATGAATAATATGAATGTTAATTACATTGCATGAAAACTATTAGCAGCAATGGGTCAGTGATGACAACGTAAAGGAAACCAAATATAACTGTAGACCTGCTCTTGTTACAAATTGCTTAATAAAGCAATTATCTTTGAAATTTTGTCTTTTGTATAAGCAAAGGTAGCTTTAAAATGATTTTCTCAACACTGAATCTATCTTCAGAAATTAGAAAGGAAAAGAAATACTACAACTTTGTCCAGATATGTATGGTAATTGAAAAACTGACATGTTGAATATTTCAATATCAACTGGTCAATCATCAACTGTAACTTTCTCTATATAAATCAGCCTTTCACTACAGAATAATATCCAAACAAATCAGTACTGTATATTTATGGATCTCCTATTAAATATACCCCTCCTATATTATGATCATTAGGATTTATCTTCTTATTTACTATATGAGGATTAACCGGAATTTACACACATATATGAGGTAGTATCAAAAGGTTCCTAGACTAGTATGTAGCATGCCAACAGATGGCAGCACATGGTTGCATGCACGGTGAGAGCTAGCAGTGATCTTCATGAGGTAGTGTGCTGTGTGACATTGCTGTGTTTACTTTACAAGTTGTGAAACTTGTGTTTTTGTAATCATGTGGATGCTGTAGTCTGCAATTTTGTCATAGACAAGAAGATGGAACTAAGAGCCAACATGAAATTTTATGTTAAACTTAGGAAGACTTTGAAAATTAGGGAGACATTGAGCCTGCTTTAGCAAGCTTATGGTGATGAGGCAATGGGTTGTGCACAATATTTCAAGTGGCATGGGCGCTTCAAAAGCAGAACATACCTGGACATCGATGAGTGATCTGGAAGACCTGTCCTGAGCATCACCCCCAAAAATGTGGAGAAAATTCCTCAGCTTGTACATGAAGATCATCAGAGGACAATCAACGACATTGCTGATGTTGTTGGTATGTTGTATGGGTCTGTGAGGCAATCCTAATGTCTGAATTGAACATGCAGTGTGTCTCTGCCAAGTTTGTCTCCCACCTGCTGGCCACTGAACAAAAAGAACATTGTGTCAAAGTCTGTAAAAATCTCTGTCAGCATGCCACTGGCAACCCATCCTTCATGTCGAGGATCATTACTGGTGATGAGAGTTGGGACAATGGGTACGACCCTGAGACAAAGCAGCAGTCATCACAATGGAAGAGCCCTTCATCTCTATGACCAAAGAAAGTATTACAGAGCTGCAGCTCAATCAAAAGCATGCTCATTGTTTTTTCTGACATCTGTGGTATTGAGCATCAAGAATTCCTCCTGCAGGGCCAGGCCATAAATCAAGAGTTCTACTCCAATGTTTTGAAGCATTTGAGTGTCCTCCCTCAAATGAGGACATTCGGTGAAAGTGATCAGATCTGTGGAGCGCAAAGAACTGGATTCTTCATGATGACAATGCATCCTGTCACCAAGATCCTCTTACTCGTTAGCTTCTTAACAAAAACAACATGATATCGCTTCTGCCTTATTCGCCAGATTTAGCACCTGTAGAGGACACTCAAATGCTTCAAAACAATTTCAAAACATTGTCTAGTTTAAAAAGCCACAACAGACGCCATGAAAGGGCTAAGGTATAGGTGCAGGAGGTGGTCAAACTCTGTGTAAGGAGTAGACAACCACCATATATATACAAGGAGTAGAGAAAGTAAAATTTATATTAATAAATACATGACAATTGTACAATTGTTTCAATACTTGTATATTTTCTTGATATACCTTTCAGTAAATGCATGTGCAGTGAAACAATTGTACAGTGTTAGTTATATACACATACATGCATGCATATATACATGCATACATACATACATACATACATACATATATAAGTACATACGTACGTACGTACGTACATACATACATACATACATACATACATACATACATATATATACATATATACATACATACATACATATATAAACCATACATAGATATGTATTTACAGGGGTTAGACAAAATAATGGAAACACCTTAAAATTTCAAACAAATTTATTTTAAAATGGGGTAGAACCGCCTTTGGCAGTAATTACAGCTTGAATTCTATGAGGTATGGACTAGTACAAAGTTTGAATTGTTTCCAAAGGAATTTTTGCACATTTTTCAGCTAAAACAGTCTCCAGTTCTTGTAGTGATGATGGTGGAGGATATTGACTCTTTACTTGTTTTTCTAAAATGCACCATAAGTGTTCAATAATATTGAGATCTGGGGACTGTGGTGGCCAGATAAGATGTTCAACTTCACTAGAATGTTCCTCATGCCATTCAGTTACAACTTTAGCTGTATGAATTGGTGCGTCATCACCCTGAAAGATAGCGTTTCCCTCTGGAAACAGTTTCACAACCATAGGATGAATTTGATCAGATAAAATGCTTAAATAGTCTTGACTATTAATTCTGCCATGAAGGGAAACCATTGGGCTGGTAGATTTCCAAGATATAGCCTCCCAGATCATCACAGATCCTCCTCCATGTTTAACAGTTGGAAGAAGGCAATCTGGGTCAAATGCTTCTTTTGGTTGTCTCCACATATGTACTCGGCCAGTGGTTGGAAATAAGGTAAAGGATGACTCATCTGAGAAAAGAACATTCTTCCACTGCTCTAGGGACCTATTCTGTAGGTTTTTACTCCACTCTAAATGCTTTGCAATGTTTGTTTTTGAAAATAGTAGTGAAATCCGGCTTTGTGCAGCTCCTGGCAAACAGTTTTTGTGGAATCTGGATTCCTGAGATAGTCATTAAGCTCTGCAGTTATCTTGGGAGCTGTACTTTTGTTATCCTTTCTAACAATTCGTGTAAGAGTCTGACAGTCCCTATCTGAAAGTTTTGGTTTTCTTCTGGAGTTTTGTTTCAACAAGGAGGTTTTTCTCTCTTTCTCAAAGGCTGTCATTACTGTCAAGACAGTACTTCTTGATACACCAAACATTTTGGCTGTTTTCATTAAGCTAGCATCTGCCATATGAGCACCAATAATTTGACCTCTTTGAAAGTCTGATAGCTGTGTCATTTTAATGAATTTTAATTACCTTTTTCTGATGATATCTGAAAAGAAGCAGCAATTTCAGCAAAACATATTAAGCAACATAAATAATAAAAATAGACAAACTTTTGACAGTTTTATAGATATTTCAAGATTAAAATGCTGTAATGCTAGATGTTTCCATTATTTTGTCCCACCCCTGTATGTATACACATGTATACACACATTCAGATACACGTGCCCAACGCACACACACAGATAAGTGTAAGTTTCTGTTTGTGTGAACACAATATACCACAATCATCACAGAAAAAGAATGTAGAGTTTGGATGTTTATTTCATAAAGCTGTCTGTTTCATTCATGAGAAATTTTCAATGAGGGAATTTTTTCTATGCATGGTTTTATATGTGATCAATAACATTATGTGCTCTGAAAATTGCATAAATATGATACACTGTAGATATAAATACAGGTGGATGTAGACTGATTAAAAATGAAAAATGGTTACTTAAGTGAGGGAAAAATTGAAGAATAATGTAGATATTTCAAGAACATTTCTTAAAAATTTTGAAAAATCAACAGTTTCATTTGTGAAGCAGTTTATAGTTAAAGTCTTTAGTGCAAAGGACATAACTCATTTAGTTCATGTTGAAAGAAATCTTACCAAATTATGTCATAAAAGTATACATATTTGATTAAAAGTGATGATGTATTAATTAATTTAAATTCATAAATGTGATTAAGTAGGTTACACTGAAAGGGTAATGAGACTGTGTTAAGTAATTTAAAACTACAAGAGCATAGATATTAGAAAATAGGGTAAGATGATATTAATTTAAGAGTTTGATCTTAACAGGTATATGAAATAAATTGGATAGAAAGTATTGATTGCAATTGTTTGAAGATGGAAAAAGCAGATATTGATTAAGGAATTGACTTTAAATTAAATGACTATATCTGATGATTTGATTAGAAAGTATAGATTAAGGAAATATAGCTAAAACGTAATGAAGCAATAAGGATTAATTTAAATCCCTAAAAGTATACAAAATATATAATCTGGAATATAGAAGGGACGGAAATGGTTCAAGAATTAAAGCAAAATATTTAGGCAAAAAAAGTAAAAAGAAAAATACTGAGTAATTAAATCTAGAAGAGCATGGGGTTTAGAAGCTGGGAGTAAGGAAGTATTAATTCAAGAATTTAATCTAGTATAAGATATGAAAAATTTGGTTAGAAAAATTGTTTAAATATCTAAAAAGTAAATATTGATTAAAGAATTTAAATTAAATTAGTATATCTGATGTAGTGATTATTAAGTATTGATTAAAGAAGAATAATGGAATTTGATAAAACAGTATTGATTAATTTAAATCTACATGAGTATATAATATAGAATATAAAAGAGACTGTGATGTTTCAGGAATTTCAGTAAATATTTATGAGACAGTGTTGCTCAATTTAAATAAAATAAAGATTGTGGAATTAGAAGATATCCTAAAAGAATATCAAGCCAGGGAGTGAATTTAAGACAAATAGGTCTAAAGATTGATACAGCAGAAGAAAATAAAGTGCATTTATTATTTTAAATCTAAAAGGATATAGATTAGAGATGGTATAAAGCATAATTATTAAAGAATTTAAGCTAATGTATTATTTCTTACTTTTTTAGTTGAAAAGGATGCAATTCATAAATTAAGTTAATTAGAAAAATAGGATCAACATACATACCTTTACATTTAAGTTGTATGACTTTGTGTGTAGTGTGTATTTAATTTGTAATAGAATATAAATCTAGAGATGTGAAACAATATAGTTAATTGGCTAGGAAACCAGGGAAGTATTATTTGGAGAGAAGACAATAAATGCCCAATTAATAAAAGGAAAGAATTTAGATACAGGCGCAGGTGTGGCTGTGTGGTAAATAGCTTGCTTACCAACTACATGATGTTCCGGGTCCAGTCCCACTGCATGGCACTTTGGGCAAGTATCTTCTACTATAGCCGGCCAAAGCCTTGTGAGTGGATTTAGTTGACGGAAACTGAAAGAAGCCCATCATACATACATACATATATATATATATATATATATATACATATATATATATATGTATATATGTATATATATATATATGTGTGTGTAAGTTTGAGTGTGTATGTGTGTGTGTGTTTGTGTCTATGTTTGTACCCTCAACATCGTTTGACAACTGATGTTGATGTGTTTATGTCCCCATAACTTAGTGGTTCAGCAAAAGAGACCGATAAAATAAGTACTTTGCTCACAAAGAATAAGTTCTGGGGGCGATTTGTTCAACTAAAGGTGGTGCTCCAGCATGGCTGCAGTCAAATGACTGAAACAAATAAAAGAATAGTAAAGTGAAAACTAAGAATTTGGATTATGTAATGAAGAGATAATAATTAAGAAATCAAATTTATATTTAGAACCATGTCAAGTTTTGAATAAATTGCATTATAAAAATGCTGAGTTGAAATGTAAATCTGAAAATAAAGTGGAATAAAAATGCACATCGACTGATGTTACTATTTAAATAATTAAGCAGGTGAAAAAGTTTATTTCAAAATCTATATGTATACAAGATAGAATCCTTTCAATATGTCCTTTAAGGATTTTAACAAATAGTATCATCAAACTTTCAGTTATTCAAATGTCACACAGTTTTTTATTCCTGGTGTAGGATCTGGCTTTGGATATCATCCAGATTAGATTGTAAAAAATACGGATTTATTTTTCAATTTCAGCTGTATATAGTCAGCAAACTTTAGTTGCTTTTGTTGAAGTTTCTAAAGGTCTAGCTGTGGAAATCATATCTAAAATTGAGAGGATTAGAGGTAATTTCATTGAATATTTTAGAGATGTTCTTTGTACATTGGTCAACTTTGTCTTTGGCTAAACAATGTGAGTTTAAAGAGCAAGATATAAGATTAACGCAATAACATTGGTCTGATGATAAACTTGTGCTTATGTTATCCAGCTTTGAGAGATTAAAAGAACTAGGTTTTGGTTGAAGTTAGGATTAGAAAATTTTAATAGTGTTTTGATTAAAAATTTGCTAATATTTGTGTTATGGGGAAATGTTTCTTAAGTGGTTTGCCTTCATGCTATCATGGAAATAGATTTTAGAGTATTTATGAATCCAAATAGAGTTATAATAATTGACTATTGTTTTACAAATATGTAATATTATTTCTATTTTTGAATCAGTGACATGAGTTGTGGATCTAATATAGTCAAATGCATTGATTAGTAGAATTTAGTCAATAGAAGTATAACAGTCCTTAATATCAAATGGTAGAAATGTTGTGCTGTTCTTATTTGGTATAGATTAAAACTAATCATTAACTTCTAGAGTCTTGTTCCATAAAATCAAGAGGAAGATTCTATCTAATAAGTGATTATTGACTATTCCAGAATCATGTTCATAAGGATAAATAAGTATAATGGACAAGTTCAAGTCAAAATTGGATTTTATATGATTTCTGAGAATCAAATATGAGGGTGAAGACTATAGTGGCTTTGTTTGGTTATCTATATGCAAGTATGAAGTCTTTTTACTCTTAGATATTGATTTCATTCTGGATATCCCCATTTGTTTTCCTGCAGGTATTTTCTTTTTAGTAAAGGGGTTGGAGACAAATCAGTGCTATGAATTATCATCTAATTCATGCAGATTCTTCATCCTATTAAGTTTAAGAAATATTTTGTCTACTTATTTTTATATTTTGTAGTT
>NC_068981.1:106380913-106385658 GCF_001194135.2 Octopus bimaculoides
TGTATATATATGTATGCATATATATATATATATATATATATATATGCACACACACACACACACACACATATATATATATATATGCTGTGCTTGAGAAGACCCAACAAGGCAAGTGAGACCTATGCCAGGGGTGTAACCAGCCCGCTTATGTGTGCCTTTCCTTCATTGGACACTAAACTCTACTTGTGAAGACTTGCTGAGGCAAGTGAAATCGAAATCTAAATTGAAACGAAATTCAATGACAGCACCACATGACTGGCATCTGTGCTAGGGGAGCGCTAAGAGCACCATCTGAGCATGATCATTGCCAGGGCAGCTGACTGGCTCCCGTGCCAGTGGCACGTAAAAAGCACCAGTCAAAAAGCCGTCAGTCAAATCGTCCAACCCATGCCAGCATGGAAAACGGACGGACGTTAAACGATGATGATGATGATGATGATGATATATAAGACTTTACCTTGGGCTAGCATGAATCCTGACTGGCAATAGAAATGTTTTCACCTCTATCTTCACAATCAATCTTTGAATTCAAATGCCATGCACAGCGTTTATGTGAAGAGATGCAAAATTATCAGATATGAGTTAGGAAATATAAATAAGTAGAGAGTCATGTAAAAACATTATGAAGGATATATTATAAACTAAATGAATATACCATTAAGTCTAAACAAGTCCATTTACTTTGCTCTTCTAACATTACTTTTGCACCATACACAAACTCTTTGCTGAGCTTTTTACTGTGAAATGAGTATAGTTAATGCTAATGTTGCAGACTTACAATGGGATTGGCTAAATAGTGGGAGGCTGTATGTAGTTTCTTCTGTTCATGCTGTAAATCAGATTTTGACGTTGATTGTACAGCTTTGCTATCGTTCTAGGTTTTCTTACTAATTTTTTTCTTTGAGTCTGAAATTTTTTTAAATATTTAAATTTTATATCAAGAATAAGAAATATCTTCTCAATGATTTCTTGTGATAAGGATGTGTGTGTGCGTGTGTGTGTGTGTGTGTGTGTGTGTGTGTCTGTGTATGCATTTATGTACATACATATATAGTGGTTTGCCACTACACACACACACATATATATATATATATACAAAACTGAATGTGGAAAAACTGTTCCCCAAACCTTAAATCTTTGTGCCAGTGGTTTCTTGATCTCCCCTATTCCACAAAATGAGTGCTAGAAATACATAGGTATTGATAAAAATATATCATGTAAAGGTGCTGTTAGCAAAGATAGAGTAACAAAAATATATTACACCGGACCTAAACAGATCTGGCAGTCACAACTTTCATTTTACAAGACAATATCCCACAATGCATTTGCAGTACCCATGCTAATACCAGCATTTTGGATACTTGACTGATCTACAGAGGAAATCTGCTTTCTAAACAAAAAAATTTGTTATTAACTGCAAATTTCTGCAGAAACAGTGACATCAACAGGCTCAACCTAAGAAAATATGAAGGGGAAGAGGCTTAAAATTAGAGCAGACAGCCTTTGAGTACCACATGATATCTCCCGGACAGCATCCATCACCTTCCAAATAATAGTAGTAAAAATGGATACATTAACCAAGTACTGTAAAATGAAATAAGCAACAAACATCCTGTGGGTTGGCTTGATCTGCCATATGAATTGGGCTCTCATATCCCAGCAAAGATGTGGAAGAGAAACACCCTACACATCTTAAAAATGTTATGTGTGGATATATTTCCCATAAACTAGACAATGATGACTTGTAACCTCTACATCACATCTTGAAGGCTATGCTTTCACAGTCTAAGACTAGGAGATAACTACAAAATCTCTCATGAACAAACAAAACAGTAAAGCTCTTAAAATCCAAAGATGCAACTGTGTCATTTATGCCATTCTTCCATCAAGAATATAGCATATATAATCAACTGCTGTTCAAAAATGTTATCAAGGAACTATCTCCTACTGTGACATGATGTTGCTCAAACAATATACAACACCATCTGTGGAAATGACTGCTCTTGGATAAATGTTAACATTTATCCAAGGGCAGTCATGGAATACAAATGTATCACCACAAGGAATGCTGGTGGAACATTCCCATCATAAAAACCATAACAGACCTGACATAGCTATTTGGGACTGAAAAGACAAGCCATGTACAGATGTACAAATAAGTTGTGAGCATCTCTTCCAAAATAAGCAAGAAACAGGGTATCTATCAACTGCTTTGAAACCTGCAACTCCACTTCCCTGATTGTAAATTTACATTCATAGTAATAATCATTGGTAAATTTCTAAGCCATAATCTAGAGAAGCTAGGAATATCAAAGAAAGAAAGTAGCTAATTGAAGTATAACGATAAAATCTGTTTGTGGAACAGAAAGAATACAATAGAGTTCTTAATGTCTGATATATAACAATTATAATTGTCAATATCCAAATACAAATGATGGAGCTTGTGTTTCTTTGTTAGAAACTGATTCCCTTGTTCTAGAAAGAATACTAATATATATAAAGAAGAAAGCCATGAACTGGCAAAATCGTTAGCAGGCTAGGCAAAATTCTTTAGGGTATTTCATCCATCTTTAAGTTTTGAGTTCAAATTCTGCAGAGACTGACTTTGCCTTTCATCCTTTCAGGGTTGATAAAATAAATACCAGCTTAGCACTGGGGTCGATGTTATCAACTTATCCCCTCCTTCAAAATTGGTCTTGTGCCAAAATTTGAAACCAATATATAAAATGAAGAAAAAGACTCCCATACATGCATGCAAACATAAATGAAAAAGAAATCAACAAACTAACTTGCATATTACAAATACAATTTGTAAGCGAGACAGTAAAAATATACAAAACTTTTCTCAAGTTTAAAATGTGACATTGTTTTTGCTATCTATATTCTAATGATGGAGCTCTGTTTCTTTATTAGAAACCACTTCCTTCCTCACAGGAACAATTTAAATAATGAAAAGCAGAAGAGGACAAACACACACACACACTCACACACACACACGTCTGTACTCTAGGCATAACAGCCTGGAATTGACAAGGCCTACCAGTGCCAAAATTTTCATGCAAGTGCATCACCTCCTATCCAAAGGATTTACTTTTAGTAGGAAAAAATAAAGTTGAATACTTTTTGAATGTACCTCGTAAATAAGCACAGATGTGGTAGTGTGGCTAAGAAGTTTGCTTCTCATTTTTATCACCTTCTTCTCTTTCATATTTATCATTGACTACCTTTTCACCCCAGTTCATCATTCACTACTTTCCGCCTTATCCTAATGTCTAACCACCTCTCACCCTCCTCCCATACTCTTGCACCTTTTACCCACTTACTCTGCCTTATCTTCTGCCCTATTACTCTTTTCTATTCATCTTATACTTTGAGCGTATGCTCTGATACCTTGCTATTGCCATCTTTACCTCATTTTCCAGTTCGACACCAATTAAACCCCACCCAACTTTATATAATGCAGAGTAGCCATGTATCTCTTCTTCAACAACAAACCTGTTCCTGTCCTTTCAATTCTTCATAATGAAGATGGTTAATGGGGATAAAGTTGGAGTGAAATATATACAACTTGAGATTGAAATTGAACTGGTAAGTAACATTTTATTCTCCGTTATAAAATACAATGATTGCCATACATGAATTAGCACAACATAACAGGTTATTACAAAGATGTGTGAGAGAACTTCATGGTTAAGCTGGACTGTTAATGCTGTAGACATAGTTGACATAGTGTTGGTGTTGTGTAGAGGTAGCTGTTGGTTGTGTAATGTTCATACAGCAATGATGTAGACAGGTGTCTGATGGAGATGAAAACAGAGACTGGCTGATGTCAGATACATCGTTGCTGGAGACGAGTTGTGCAATGTGGTCAGTGGCAAGTGTCAAAGACCTAGAATAGTTGAGAACTGCTGTACTTATAGGGAATAGTGGGTTCCCAGAAGCTGGTGATTAATTTTCCATCTAAGGAAAAAATAAACTGTTGCACCAACACAACTGGATAGCTGGAAGCCGACCAATACAAACAACAGGTTCGTTTAATCATGAGGTCATGTGACCGTTGGAACGAAAAGGCTTTGTGGAGCCGATATTGGAGTATTTAAGCCTACAGGAGGCAAAATGAAAACATCTCGCACAATGGCAGTGTAAATCACTTCTGCTACAACTTTAATTATCAACACTTTGTATAAAGCAATATACTCCCACCCAGTTGAAGGGGTTCTGTAGCTTGGAGATATATATGGTAACCTTACTAGTGCTGGTGCCATGAAAAAAAGCACCCAGTACATTTTGTAAAATAGTTAGTGATCATGCTAAAAACTGAGACACTGGAGTAAGATATGGTTCTTCAAACCATTGGATCCTATCAAACTGTTCAACTTATGCCAACATGGAAAGCAGATATGAAACGACAACACACACACACACACACACACACACTTGTGTATATATAAATATATACATACATACATACATACATATCTATATCTATCTATCTATCTATCTATCTATCTATCTATCTATATATATATATCATCATCATCATCGTTTAACGTCCGCTTTCCTTGCTAGCATGGGTTGGACGATTTGACTGAGGACTGGTGAAACCGGATGGCAACACCAGGCTCCAGTCTGATTTGGCAGAGTTTCTACAGCTGGATGCCCTTCCTAACGCCAACCACTCAGAGAGTGTAGTGGGTGCTTTTACGTGTCACCCGCACGAAAACGGCCACGCTTGAAATGGTGTT
>NC_068981.1:106387127-106400475 GCF_001194135.2 Octopus bimaculoides
CCCTGTCAAAGGCTTTCTCCATGTCAACGAAAGCCAGGTACAGAGGTTTATCCTTAGCTAGGTATTTCTCCTGCAACTGTCTCACTAGAAATAAGGCATCAGTAGTGCTTTTACCTGGCACGAACCCAAACTGCATCTCATCTAAATTGATTCGCTCCCTAATTAGTTGGGCTATGACCCTCTCTGTAACTTTCATAACCTGATCTAACAGCTTGATGCCTCTGTAATTATATATATAGATATATATATATATATATATATATATATATGTGTGTGTGTTAGTCACTGCTCTTCTTCTCCATAAATTTTAAGTTTGGGCACTCATCTTCTAATTTTTGCCAATTCTATCAAATTCTTCCTACCATATTGTTTCTTTGTCCATATTGTAATCACATTTCCCCACCACCCCCTGTTATCCATGCAGCCACCACATCAAACTAGGAGTAGCTGCAACCATTCCAACCATGAAGCAACTATTATTTTGCTAAAGATTTATCCTATGCTTTTAGCTTTGGTCTTTCTTTCGCAAGCCTCTGCTATTACATAATCACAAACATATATTCATATGAGCAGACAATCACAAATGAGTTTGCATCTTAGGCTTGCATGTGTAACTGTATGCATGCATGACTATTCATATATATTTTATATATTGAATTTGAATAAATCTTGTCTTGAATTATAATGGCAGACAGTAAATTCCAAATTTCTGTCAGTCTGAAGATTACTTTTGCACAATTCTTTGCTCGTGATAATAAACGTAGTCATTCAGCTAATGTGTATAATGCTGAAAATAGTCTATAACATGTTTGATTATCCAGGGGAATAAGATCGATGATTGATCAGCCAATGAGGGAACCACTATGCTGGTTACTTGAGTGGCTAATACTGGCAGTCAAATCACACATTGCCATCATAAAATGGGGGAAATACATCTGGATAATGGAATCATAAATAACTGAGATGGCCATGGCTGGAATGTCTTTGATCGTAGATCTACCCAGTCAGGTAACCAAAGATAATTAAATAAACAACAACAATAGAGATGAACCAATGAGAGTCTTCCCATATAGTTGCTTGCTCTGCTAGAAGAAGCAGCAAATTCCCTTCAAACCATGCTCTACCAACTTCATAAAAGAAAGATCATGTTTGTTGATGCAATCTTAGATACATTGGGAGAATAAAATGCAAAAAAAAGTTAAGATTGTTACAGCTGAAATGTATTTGATTATAAGTCTATGTGATGAGGCTTGATATAAGGTTCATATATAGAAGAGTAATTGGAGTACTGAAGGTTAGGAATACGGTGAAGGAACTGAAGTGTCACTTAGGGATTCTTCTTTGTATTGTGGTGTAAGAGGGATATGCAAGCTTATGAAATGCTTGTGGGGGTCATTTGAAAGGTTATTAGGTTGTAGGGTGGATTGTGACAAAGAGGTGTTGTGGAGAATATACTATTAATTAAATTTGAGGTTATGATTTAGTTCAGATTTTATTCATGCATGTAGGACTTTGTAAATAGGTGTGTACATTTAGGTGTGTCAGTTTCAGGTCATGAGATTAGTTTTTAGTTGTTCTCAAAAAGGAAGTCAGTAGGTAGAGTAAGGATAGTATTTGGGTGTGTCAGCTATTTTGCAATGGAATTTTTAAGGGTTTACATATACGCACATTTCTTTTTATATAAGTATATATCCATAAGCCTAAAATAATACATAATATACCTACATTTGAAACAAGATTGAAGAAATATTTATAGCAAGGCACACTGGATCATTAAGAATGTATTTGTATGGTATAGAGCACAGCAGCTGTGACAGGATGTGAGCAAGCAAATAATCAATTAATAGCCTCGCAACTTTGTCTTGTCCAGTTGTGAATCTCATTAAATAAAGAGAGCATTAAGGTGTTAATATGTCTAAATTTCTGAAAAGTATCATTACAATGATATTTCTCATTTATTAACCTTGTCTTTCATGTGATTATGCTATATTTCAATCAGTGCAATTCCCAAGCATTTCCAGTTATCATATTCTTACATGTATACATTTCTCTCAACTAAGTTTAAAATAGAACCTCTATTTCTCTGTGAAAGATTACTAAATTGTGGTACTTTAGAAATAAAATTCTAACTCAACGGGAAAAAATGTGTATTTAGGAATACTATAATTAAACCAACTATAGATTAGACATACAGAAATATAGTATAAAACCTAAAAATAAACAAAATTACATTTATAGTCTGGGAAATTTAATTTATTACATCAATGTTATATTTTATTTTATTTTTCAAGAGTATATTAGTTACAAACAATAAAGAAGAATTTATCCTCATAGATAACCTCAGAAATTGAAGTAAATTGAATGACTATTGAAATTGTTGACCTATACTTTGAATTATTGCCAGTTATGGTTTTCTAAAAAGCAAAAGTAAAATAATTTCACACAATAAAAATGTTTTATTAAAGTATTATCGACATTTTCTTTAATTTTCTTTATGAGATTAATAATGAATATTAGAATATTTCTGTGTGTCGGAGGGAGGGAAGATTATCTATGATTTTTACAGGAATTTTCTCTTTAAGATAGACTGGACTACAGCATGAGTTCTTTGTTTCTATGGCTATCTCTATGGGCAATGAATATGTCACTAATGACAGTTCCAAATGTAAGTGTTGCATCAGAAATGACTCTTACTTCATTGGTGGCTCATAATGGAAGTAAAACATGCTTTACAAATGAAGATTACATCTACTTACTGTCCAGGAAAATCTGAAGATGGAACAGTCTCAGTGCATATCTATGCATCATCAACCAAAGCATGTCAAGCCTGCCTTTCTGAGATGGGTTATCTGTCCACAGGAATCAGAAGGGCAGATGCTCCACTCTGGTCAAATGGGGGTTGAGGCAAAGCACAACAGTCAGGCAGTCAATTATTATGGCGGTTATGTAGGCGTTCACCATTACCTCAGCTCAACCTTTCAAGAATAGCTTCTTCTTGGCCCATTTTTTGAGAAAGGCTGACCATCTTGCTCATAACCTCATTTCAGTTCCTGTCCACCTGGAGCAAAACCCTGAGCCGTTTAGCTGCTTGGGATCTGGTTCAATCCACAACACTGTTTAATGACATAGACTTACTTTCCCAGGTGCTAAACTATAATCCCACTCATTTGTCTGTATTTATATTTGTTCCTACCATTGCCATGTATTCCTTTAGAATGATGTTAACTAATTCCACTCTTAAGGTGTCTATCACTATCATACTGATGTTATCTGCATATGCCAACACAGCTCTCTCATACCTCAACAATGGCTTGAGGACCAATATGTATAGAAGAGATGAGAGAGTACAACCATGGTGGACTGAACACATGATATGAAAAGATTCCAAAAGGAAGCTGTCTGTGTTACCCATCAAGCAAACGTCACTGTGTATTGCTGTGATCCAGCCTCTAACAATGGATCCAAAACTGCTGTGAAGTCTGGTTGACTATCAAATGCTTTCAACTGACCCATTTTAATCAGGGCCTCACCAAAACCAAATTTGTTTCCATCCCCCTCTATTGGGGATCAAACGCATTTGTACTTCACTGATTAAAGCAATGAGAACAAGCACCAGCATCTTTGCTAATTCCTTGGCCATCATCTTATGGGTCTGAATTTATCTATAATATCTCCTCTGTTGGCATTCTTTTTCAGCAGTATTAACATGACTTGTTAATACTGCCAATTGTGATAGATATTTGCCAAGAGGCATATAACCATAAAACTCATAGGGAGAGACCTTCCAAACTTGGCAATTTGTTCTTCATACAACCATTCCCTATCCCCTGTATTTTAGTTGCTGTTATTAGCCTTTCATGTCTTCTTACCTTGTACCTTTTGCCAAGAGTTAGACACTAAAGTCTATAACTGCTTCTGATACCACTCAAAATAGTTAAGCAAATGTGCTTCTGGAATGCTGCATGTATCAGCTTGAACAGAATAGTAAGTGCTCATCCTGGTCCATCAAAGACTGAAATGTGTCTGTTACCACATCAAACCTCTGCAACCATGTCCACCAAATGGTTTTTGTTCTGGCTGGTTTCAGTAGAAAAGTTCTAGCTCTGAAAACACAGCCTTCAAGTTTTGTATTGAAGAAATGGTTGAGGGCTATTCTTGCATGTTTGTTGCAATGCCTTGGCTAATTGCCTTTTCTAGCTTGCTAACTAGTTTACCTTCTAATCTATTTCTCTCTATTCTATCACTACCTCATTACTAAATGTTACCAACTCATATTCAATCAACATCTTCAGGGTATCACCCACCAGCTGTTGTTGACAATTGTCTCCCTCAATTGCCACTTGTCTAGCTCACTAATTCAATCCTTGTAGTCTTTGCATACTGAGAAAGACCTTTTTAACTTCCAGAACTGGACCCCTTTCTGAGTTCAATCTAATTAGCCTGTGCAGATTCACTACTTTGTCCCATGTCTTCCTGAGTCTCCCTCTTCCATTCATATTTAACAATCAGCACCTCTTTATGCAGCTGTTCTCATCCATATACATCACATAACCAAAGCAATACAGTCTTTTCTCTTACACACTATATCTGATGTCTTTTAGGCACAATTTTTTCTCTCAACACATTTGTACTTTGTTGCACGTGTACACTGACATTGCACATCCAACAGAGTATGCTAGCTTCACTTCTTCCTTGTCTTTGCATGTCCTTTGTATCCACAATTCACACTTCACTACCATGTAGCATTGCTGTTCATGCACAAGCATCATAAAATCTGCCTTTCACTCAGAGAGAGGCCTTTTGTTACAGAGGTGATAACTCTCTGGTCTTTCACTAGGTGGTTTGTATTCTAGCAGCTATACTTTTAGAACGTCCTTCTTTACTGTTAATTATCTAGGGTACAGAAAGTATCTACTGCGTCTACAGATCCTCTTGGACATTTGAGAAAATCTATTTCCCATATGTTCTCAGTGTTTATTGCTCCTGTGCATCTGTCACAAAAAAAAGTCTAGTTTCTGTTAATCTTTCTGTGATTCCATTGTATCTCACATGTGACCATAGTTTGTACTAAATATACTGTATGGAATTTCTACAGATGAAAATGGGCAATTTTCCTGAAGGGATTAGCATACTGTCTGTTTTCTTGCTTTGAACTTTGGTCTTTACTAAGTTAAATTTTAGGCCTTTTGGATCTAGGTTTTGCTTCAACATTGAGAATTTCTTTTTTAATTTTGCTACAGAATTCAGCTGTAAGAACATGGTCATCAGCATAGAGAAGTTCTCATGGGCAGCCAGTCTTAAATAACTCTGTAATTGGTTATAAGACAATGATAAATAGGAGGGGAGTGAGAGTCAAGCTCTGGAGAAACATGTGTCTGTTCACTTAATTCATCACTGTACTCATTATTAACTCTCACCTTACTAACTAAACCCCTGTATATGGATTGTATGGTTTTCACAAACCAGTCATCTACTCTTAACTTTCACAGTGACCACCAGATCAGGGAGCAAAGGACCCTGTCAAAGGCATTCTCTAGATTGCTGAAAGTCAAGTACAGCCATTTATTTTTGGATAAATAACAATAATAATAATAATAATAATAATAATAATAATAATAATAATAATAATAATAATAATAATAGTAATAATAATAATAATAATAATAGTAATAATAATAATAACAATAATAATAAAAATAAATAATGATTTCAAATTTTGGCACTAGGCCAGCAATTTCAGGGAGGGAGTAAGTCAATTGCATTGACTCCAGTACTCAACTGGTACTTATTTTATCGACTTCGAAAGGATCAAAGGCGAAGTTGACTTTGGTGGAATTTAACTCAGAACATAAGGATGGAATACATTATGATGAATTGTTATATGGAGCACAATAAGAAGGATGTTATAAGAAACATAATATGAATATTGTTATATGGAACACTATAAGAAGAATTCATACAGGGCACTGTATGAAATCTGTTATATTCAATACAATGTGAATACAGTTGCACTCTGAGAAACAGTTAAATAAGATTGTAACTGTCCTTTTAGTTTTTAAGGTTAATCAGTGCCACAAATGAACAACAAATAATAAAAGAGCCCAGCTTCCAATAATTTACTTAAATTGAACTATTCCAGGGATATATTCAGCATAACTTAATTATTAATGTGTCGGACTCTGAACCAAACAAAATTGGTTTATAATTAAGTTTTTGCATTGTTCTTATGGGAAATGCAACTGAAACACCATTATATATCATGAATGACACTAAATTTTGAGAGTTAGATTGGGACTGGATATTTTCCTTGAGGCTTCTACATGATCTATTCTACTTCATTAGTAGAAACATAATGGAAAAAAATAAACATTGGTGTTGATTCCTAAAGCAATAACAGTATACAATAATTGTAGACTGGAAACAGTAAGTTTTAGTTCAGATTTGCCTCTGTATTTATAGTAAAACAGCAACAGATAAAAAAGAAAATTATGGAACAAATTCACAATACTGTAGTTCTCTTAGGTCCTTTGAAGCAGTGTATTAGTTTTTCTTATTGAAAAACTATCCTTTCATCTGTTGGAAAGAGAGGAAAAATAAAGCATATTATGTTAATCTTTTCACAAAATAATTTGTATTTATGTTGTACCCTAAATGAGAAAACAATTCACTGCCCGAGAAAAATAGTATAACACATTAGATAGCATATGAATTAATTAATTCTGTATAAAACAAGTATTTCTAGCTTTACTCTAAAACAGTTTCTGGGTGTAACCCTTATAGAAAACATGTAGGCTGATGATCACAGGATCAGGGTTTCAACCAATTTGGATCTTAGTTTTGTTGCAGTTAGAACATTGAATGTTCTTTCAATCAAACTATTCATATAGTAGTCAACATCTAGAATAAATCATATGGTAAAAAGACAAAGACAAAGTAATCCAACAAGGTAGAAATCATGATACTTTGATTGTTAATTAATTATCTCCTCTCAGTAACACACAACTTTCAGTGCAAGAATAGAAAATTATTGTGACCGTTTGTTTTTTACATCCCCTTTTCCATGCTGATTTGGTTGGATGAAATTTCTTAAGGCTATATTCTATGGGCCAAATGCCTTTCCTGATGCTAAACCTTCAATGTATTTCCTTAAAAGTAAGATACTTTATCTTACATTTTAGATATTGAAATGCAAACAGTGTCAATGCAAACACAAGCAGAAACAAACACACACGACCATGCATGCACATGCACATGCACATGCACATATACGCACGTGTGCGTGCACACACACACACAAGCACACATACACAAGCACACACACACACATACCAAGCACACACACACACACACACACACACACACCCAGAAGCTTCATACAGTTTCTGTCTACCAATACTCACAAGATATTTGTCAATCTGAGGCTATAATAAAAGATGTTAAATAGTGTCACATAGTGGAATCAAACCAAAAGAAACTATGTGGTTGGCAAATAACCTACTTAACTATACTTCATTTTCATAATTATCTCTACTAACATTACCAAAGAGGCATCTATCTGTAAAAAAAAATGATATGAATCTTGTTTATTGAAATGTGTATGCAAAGGTCACGGGTACTGTCCTGCCTCTTCAAACTAAAATGTAAA
Source organism: Octopus bimaculoides (assembly GCF_001194135.2). NCBI lineage: Eukaryota > Metazoa > Mollusca > Cephalopoda > Octopoda > Octopodidae > Octopus > Octopus bimaculoides. The sequence continues at coordinate 106,394,773 of NC_068981.1, forward strand.
AAATAAAATCTATCTAACTATTCTATCACATACAAAAACATACATTAAGTATGTTAACACTCAATTTATTAATAATTAATACTACTTTATTAGCTTGCACTCTAGGCAATTTGGACAATTAAAAAAAATATCAGTCAAAATGTAAATAAAATAAAACAATAAATTTCATTATATGATAATATTGATATGTTCATGATACAGCACAGTCAGGAAGTGAGCAAAACAAATATTTTAAAGGTAAAAAAACATTTTCAAATAAAAAGCAAAAAAAAATTTTACACTCAGAAAGTTATAAATTCTCTCACATGAATTTTTGATCTGTTTTTAAGCATGGGCAACCACAATGAATGTAATGAGCCCTGCAAAATAATATTTAATCAATAGAAATTACTTCTGTAATGGAAAAAAAAAGAAGTTATAAGTGTTAATGACAAATCTTGTCAAAAGGGCCAAGGGAAAGAACACTGATATTTAAAATATTAAAAATTAATGAAGCAATACAGGGAGGAGAGAGTTCAATCTTTGGCAGTTATAATGACAACTCCAGACGTTTCAAATGTATTTGAGCTCAGAGAAATATATTTTAGCAGATAACTACCAGGCCTTAGGACAATTTTTACAATATATAGTATGCAAAATAACGTTCTAAATATAGTAAATCAAAAAGAACTTTCAGTCAATTACAATTACACCTATAAAGAAGACAGAGATCATTAGCATGAACAGCAACTATTATCAAAAGCACAAGAGAGAAAACTTTTAAATATGAATTTAATTAAATTTATTTGGTTTATAGATGCACTTACTTTGATGGATTTTTTAAATGACTTTAAGGCATCCCGCCACCTCATGCATGCCACCGTCTGCTCTAATCTCTTCAAAATATGCACCGTTGACCAACTTCTCCATTTTCCTATTATATCTTCTTTTCTTGCTACTCACACTTCATTGCCAAGTCCATTCTCCAATTCATTCTCCACCTCAAATGCCTTCTCCATGACTTTCTTGCTTACACTAAATACTACAACACCAATTATTCCTCTATTCTGCCCCATCTGACATCACGACACCTACCACTTCCACTACCCCAGTTAATACCCTTCACTCTTGCCCCACATGTGTGCTTGCACACACACACTCACACACATGACTGATTGCATCATACACATGCACACACATCAGATAGCTTTATACACACATACACACGTCCTTGCACACACACACACACACACATACATATGTGCCCATATATACACTAACACACACACACATTAGCATCATGTTCATGCACACTGATGTTCTCCTTGTCACCCATGTCCCAAACCCATTTTTTCCTCTTCTGGTCATTTCAGAATACAATGGTCATCTATTTGAGATATTCTTGTTCTTTTCTTTCTATTTTTCTCTCTCCTGATCTGTTCCTTCCATAAAGAAGCATAGGCTCAAAATGCAAAAGACTTCTTCCAATTTTCCTGAGTGTCAACTTAATACACTCTGTTTCTTTGCTTTTCTACTTCATTATTGTGTTTTTTTTTTTTTAAATATTTTTTTACTTTATGAATAAAATGTGAAGGTGCATAGCCTAGTAGTAAGAGTGTTGCATTCATGATCACTAGATCTTGGGTTAAATTCCCAGACCATGTGGCATGTTGTATTCTTGAACAAAACACTTCATCTAAAGTTGCTCCTGTCCCCCTTTTGATCAGGGGCTGAGGTGAAGTGTTGGCCTGCTCACTTAGCCAGCTGAGTGGCATCATTTGAAGGCTAAAACAATGCGAAGTGCATTGGGAGCAGCGATGTGTAACAATATTTGATAGTCTGGTAGGTCTATCAGACTATCAGATGTTGTTACTTAAAATACAGCATGGTGTTACACATTATCTGTACTTGACAAACGCTAACAGATGACATAAACAAACTAGCATGCTCCCAGCAGTTTTAGTTTCTTGTTAGCTTGTGTTTTACATTATTTTGGATGATGTTATTTAGCAATGGCTATGTGTCTGCAAAGACTACATTGTTTAGCACCTTGGGCAAGTATCTTTTTCTATGGTCTCAGACTGAGCCAAGAAATTTGGTAGATGGAAACTGTATGAAAGGCTATTAAACACACACACACACGTGTGTGTGTGTGTGTGTGTGTGTGTGTGTGTGTGTGTGTACATACATATACAGATGCAGGCATGGCTGTGTGGTAAGAAGTTTGCTGGGACACCACCTTGAAGAATCTTTAGTTGAATGAATTGATGCCAGTACTTATTTTATTCTAAGCCTGGTGCTTATTCATTCGATCTTTTTTTGCCAACCTGTTAAGTTATGGAGATGTAAACACAACACCAGTTGTCAAGCAGACACAAAGACGTACACACACACACACACACACACACACACACACACACACACACACACACACACACACACACACACGTATGACTTGCTTCTTTTTGGTTTTGTCTACCAAATCTTGTCACAAAGCTCTAGTTGGTCAGGGGCTATAGTTGAAGACACTTGTCCAAGGTGCCACACAGTGAGACTGAACCTGGAACCATGTGATTGAGAAACAAACTTCTTATCACAACAGCTAAGCATTTGTGCTTATGTATATTATCTGCATACTATCTCATCAATGTTAAGTAAAATGATACTTCTCTGAATTACTTTAAGTCAATTGATACCCTAATCTAAATACCAACCCTCAAACCATCACCTCTAGCCCATAATAATACATCACCTGGGTTAAAAGCTTTAATTTTAATTTAGCAGAAGTTATTTACTACTTATAGAGAACTATCACAACTGACATCATAACAGACTTTCTCTTTTCATTGCACCTGTAACCATTTATTTCCAGGTAGACAGTGCATTTATTTCCAGGTAGACACACACACATGCGCATGCACGTGACACACACACATGCACAAACAAACAACAGTATTTCACTTTGCTAGAGAAAGTAACCAAACCTACCCTAAATTACGCATTAAGATACTTTAAAAGAGGGGCCTACACTGGACCAGACACTGCAGACTGGAATACCTTCACTCATAGGGCTGCTCAATCAGAACTGAACTACACAGCAGTAACCTAAATTACATACACACACATTAAATAGCAGCAGCAGCAGTAGTAAAGAGACTTTTGGAGATTGATGTCTGGCTTGACATAGGGATGTGTGACAGATCAGTAAGTGGTAGATAACTAGTACTCATGAATTCTATACAGTTGCACAACTTGCTAGAAATAGCAGTCAAACTTTCCTTAGATTATACACATAAAAACAGGCCAGATGCATTGGATAATGTAGACATAGATGTACAATGTGTCAACAAAAAAAAAGGCGGGGGAATTAGATGGTCACAACTAGAACACAATTCTGTTGCTTAACCGGGACTGAACTGAAGCTAAGCAACAGCTGTTGGAGAACCAAAGAGGGAGACTCTACTAGAAATAACCAATCTTTGACATGACAGATTGTCAAAGCAGACTCAAGCAAATGGAACCAGTCACAATACCATAAAAAAGAATGGTTCACTTAATCCTTTTTAAGATAAACCACACTACACTGTAACTTCTGGTAAATTAATATGATATTCTTCCATTATATGTGGATTCTCAGGTTCCCAGTAGGTGCAATTGTGGCAATTAATCAAGCCATCAAATTTAAATGTAGCTTTATCACTTCAAACAATCTTTGTTGGATGGTGTACATCTTCTACACATCTTGCCAAGTACCACTCACACCATTCCATTCTTCAGTTTGGATCATCTTCACTGAGAGCATAGACGATTCTTGCAATGTAAATTTTCCAATGACAGTGCTTCAAAATGTAATTGACTTTTGATTTCTTGCTTTGTGGGGCTTCAAGAACATTTCTTGTGGACATTCTGAACACTTCCATCTGCTTCAAACTTATTACTAATGTTTCAAACTCCCTCCTAAACTGTCTTTGCACTTCAATAGCATTTTCACACTTCTAATAGCATTTTAGCACTTGAGGGTAAATTTCCTTTGTTCACAGCTTAGTCTGGTTTCTTTCAGTATTTCTAATGGCTTAAGGCAGCAAGCTGGCAGAAACATTAGCATGCCAGGTAAAATGCTTAGTGGTATTTCGTCTGTCTTTATGCACTGAGTTCAAAAATCTGCCAAGGTCAGCTTTGCCTTTCATCCTTTCAGGGTCGATAAACTAAGTACCAGTTGCACACTGGGGTTGATCTAATTGACTGGCCTCCTCCCCCAAAATATAAAGCCTTGTGCCTAGAATAGAAAAGATTATTTCTAATGGCTTAATTCTAAAGTGAGATGAAAATCAGCTGTTAACTTTTTTGGGGACACCTTATATGGTTATATGAACATCTATATATGCATAGACATATGCATACATATATGCATACATATACACATATACATACACATATATGTGTGTATGCATATACGGATATGCATATACATAAACATATACAGATATTCATACATGTATATGGATGTATGTGCATATATGTACACATGCATGTGCACATACACATAGACGTATGTATTTATTCATCCACATATCCCTACATAAACATTTATCTCCCACACCGCATTCTATCTATCAATTCACTAGCTCAGTACCAGTTCAGGAAAATATGTACAATTGCTATATAAACCAGTAGGACAAAGAAATCTCAATTCCAAGTGTCATTAGTTGATCCCCAATGCTCTCTGTTTATTTCCTTTCAAACTGTTTTGTTTGCTCCATTTCATCAAATAAAATCTTTAATTTCCTGTTGGAATCATGTTCTTTGATGATATTCCATTTTTTTTTATAAATGAAAAAACAAAAATAATATGTGGACACTTTTGAAAGAAAAAATATTGCCTAAAAAAATGAAAAAAAAAAGAAATAAATAAAAAATGAAATAAATAAAGCAACAACAACAGTAATAATAATCGTTATTTTCTTACAGCAAATATTTTCTAATGTTGATTTGAGATATTCTTGCTTAAATCTAATTTAGGAAGAGAAGATATTCTTTTGTTATAGTAAAATATTTACACATATGCATACATATTCACACTTACACTTATGCATACATACACCTCTACACACACACACACACACACACACACACACACACACACACATATATATATATATATATATACATATATATTGACAAGTATATATGTGAGTGTATGTGTGTATTTATATAAATGAGTGAGTGTAGGTGTGTATATATATATATCATTATCATTATCATTATCATAATTATCATCATCATCATCATCATCATAATCATCATCATCATCATCATCATCATCATTATTTTGATTCAGCTAGAGTTTTGTAGGCCTCTAACAGAAACCCATCTCTTTCAGGCTTAGATTATGGAATGATTTCTGTTAGAAGCCCATGAAACTCTAAGTCATATGGAGCTGAATCAAACTGTTTTAAATAATAATACATGTAACTTCTACTAATTCTATCGAGTGCTTCTATTTTTTGTTTTTTCACTCACGTATATGTATATATATATATATATATATATATATATATATAAATAAGAATTTAATGATTGGAGAAAACGCATGTTATAATTGCATACTTTATTTCTACATATGTTTCAAAGGATTACAACCTGTGTGATCCATAGGGATCTTTGATATTAAAATTGTAAACTTCTCATCAGGGAAAGCATGGGAATCATCTTAAACGTAAGACA
>NC_068981.1:106400676-106403939 GCF_001194135.2 Octopus bimaculoides
TATCAAAGATCCCTATGGATCACACAGGTTGTAATCCTTTGAAACATATGTAGGAATAAAGTATGCAATTATAACATGCGTTTTCTCCAATCCTTAAATTCTTAAATATACTCAAATACCCATAATTTCAAGGAGTTCCTGCCTTAAAAACAGGAGCTAACCACAGTTATTTTGTGTTCTTTTCTACATTGGTTTCTATTAACCCATTTATTCTATCAGAAGAATTTTTATTCATTAAGATAGAAGAAATACACATAATTATATATATATATATATATATATATATTTGTCCACTCATATATATATATATATTTATATATTTATATAATCAGGATCCTATATAGGTCTCCTGATTATTACTGATTATAAATTAAAGCTTCATCCAAATCTAAATTTTGTATCATTTTGATTTTCTGTCTGAAGAATTTCAAATAGGTGATATCTTACATATTTCTTCTAGATGTACACTTTTGTAATTCCTATTAGTAAATGGAATAAGTGAGATGGGGAATAAATAATACCAAAAATGTTTCCAATCTTCTGTCTTGCACAAATTGGAAACATATAATGCTAAACATTTTCCCAATCTTCTGCCTCACACAAATATAACATCTACATACAATTTTGGTGTACTGGAATATGCAGATGTGCTTCATGAGGACACAGCTTGGATTATAACCCTAACTACATACTATGTATATTGTGTGTGTGTGTGTGTGTGTGTGTGTGTGTGTGTGTGTGTATCATCATCATCATTATCATTTAACATCTGCATTCCATGCTGGCATAGTTTAGACGGTTTGACTGGAACTGGTAAGCCAGAGGACTGCACCAAGTTCCAGCCTGGTTTGACATGGTTTCTATGTCAGGATGTCTACCACCCCAAGAGTGTAATGGGTGCTTATTATGTGCCACCAGCACAAGTGGCAGTTACCTGACATCGGCAACAGCCATGACTACAATTTCACAGGAGCCATTTACATGACACTGGCAACGGCCTAGATTACAATTTCACTTGGCTTCATGAAGCTTCTTCAGTTACAACAGCAGAACTAGGTCTTCAATGGTTATATACTCTGAGTTTTTAATTTCTGCTTTTCAAAACGACTTTCCACCTGAAATTTTCTGAAAAGCAGAGACATGAAACTCAGAGTAAACACCTGCTGAAAACCCAGTTTTTCTATTGCTCTTATTATTACTTTTTATTTTACCTTGAATATGGAATACCATTTCTTTGTGATTGCATTAACAAAGATGTTAATACAAACTAACTGTGCTGTTGAGAACTTTGCTTCTTAACTACATGGTGTCAATTTCAGTTACACTGTGCATCACTCTGTGCTGTACAATGTCTGAAACTCTGAAAGGATTTGATGGATGGAAACAGAAAGAAGACCAAAAAGTTTTAAATATATGTGTGTGTCTGTGTGTGTGTGTGTGTGTGTGTATGTATGCACACACACACACACACACACACACATACAAAACCCTCCCACCACAACAGAATTGAGATCTTAAAACTAAGGTGCCACGTAAAAAGCACTGGTGCTGGTGCCACATAAAAAGCACACATGATAGTGCTACGTAAAAAAGTAACCAGTACACTCTGTAAAGTGGTTCACATTAGGAAGGGAAGCCAGCTTTAGAAATCAAGCCCAAACAAACTATGAAGCCTGGTGCAGTCCATAGCCCTGCCAGTTCTTGTCTAGCTGTTCAACCCATACAAGTATGGAAAACAAACGTTAAATGTTGTTGTTGATGATGAAGATGATGATATATGAATGGAAGCAAGCATTATTGACACTATTTCATGAAAACATATTTGGTCATCATGATTAATTTTCACCTTGCTTGGAAATTGATGAGCTTTAGTGATAGGAAGAACATGTGCATAAACAATATGCTTCATCAAATTCATCTAATTCATGTAAACATTGAGAAACAGATGTTAACATCATGATGATGACTATGATGATGATGATATGTATGTGTGAGTGTGCGTGTGTGTATGTGTATTGGGTCATCTCATAAATAATGCAGGTTTTTTATACTTCTTTTATTTCTCAAAATTACGATAAACAAAGTTCTTTTTTAACCTAACGTATACTCTCTTTCATTTTCTACAATGCTCTTCCGTCTATCTGGTAGACTTGCAAGGATCCTCTTACAAAATTCACTTGTCCGTAATGAAAAATACTCCTCCAGTACTGTTCTGACCTCATCTACAGAATTCACATTTTTCCATCCAAATGATTTTGAAGACTGCAGAATAAATGATAATCAGATAGGGCAATGTCTGGCAAATATGGTGGGTGGGGCATTGTTTCCCATTCAAACTGCTCCAGCCTTTGGAATGTCATCCTCACTGAATGTGGCTGAGCATTAACATCTTTTGTATTGAAACCAAAGAAGATCGTTTTTCTTCTAGCACTGACTCAAGCCACTCAAGCTACTCACAGTAGATCTCCTTTGTTATTGTCTGGTTTGGGTTTAAAAGTTTAAAGTGGACTAATCCTTTCATATCCCACCAGACAGATAACAACACCTTACAGGGATGAAGGCCTTCTTTAACCTGGGGTGCTGGTGTTTCACCTTTCCCTACCCACTGTCTTCAGCACTTGACATTTTTATAGAGAATCCATTTCTCATCACCAGTCACCATTTAGTCCAAAAAAGGTTCATTTGTGAGATGTGACAGCAAAGAAGAGCACACATTCACTCTTTGTGTGTGATTAGACTCAGAAAGTTTGTGAGGAACCCATTGACCCAATTTGATGACTTTTCTGATGGCACACAGGTGTTGATGAATGGTTGAAAGATCAAATCTAAGCTTCTCTGCTAGTTCTTCATCAGTTACAATGGGATTTTGTTTCACCTGGGCTTGCAGGATGTCTTCATCGAGCTCTACAGATCTTCCAAGGTGAGGCTCATCTTCTAGACTAGTTTCTGGCTCAGAATTTCTGGAACCACTGTTGACACTGGCTTACACTTATTGTCTGATCTCCTTATACTGAATTAATATTCCTCACAATTTCCATTGCATTGTTGCCTTTATTGAACTCATAAAGCAAAATATGCTGAATATGCTCCTTTGTCACTTCCATTATAGCTTTGAAAAAATAACTTAAAATCGAACTGCACTCTTCAAAACTTGCACTAAGAATAAGGACAAAGTAAAATTACTATCTGGTTTTATAGCAAGTTTATGCAGGCAGTCTATCCTGTCCCCCTCTGACTTTTAGTTCATGCAATTGAAAAACTGC
>NC_068981.1:106404052-106431330 GCF_001194135.2 Octopus bimaculoides
TTATTTAATACGCAAAGCGAACAATTGAAATGTAATCGATAGGCAGGACTACATACTTTAGTATTTAGTTGACATTCCCTTTGCAGTTTTTAATTCAGAAACTCTTTTTGGCATTGAACTGATGTGCTTTGTGATTGTTTCTTGTGGAATTTCTGCCCACTTTTCAAGCAACAATCGAAACAATTCATCTTTAGATTTAGGTTTCTGTCGAGTTTTTCGTATAGCTCTATCTAGTATTCTCCAAAGATTTTCAGTTGGGTTCATGTCAGGAGATTGGCTTGGCCAAGGAAGCTTTTTGATCCTATTTTCAGTCAGCCATTGTTGATTCCTTTTCGCTGTGTGGCATGGAGCCCCATCTTCCATGAATAAAAACTCATTTTTTGTTATGTTACCATGTGAATACATCGGAAGTAGTCCTTGCTTAAGTATTTCGATGTATTTTTCAGAGTTTATGATTCCAACACATTCGATCAACTCAGAATGACCATTGCTGATGACAGTTTCCCATACCATTACAGAGATACCACCATGTTTCACAGTTAGTTGGAGTTGTTTCAAATCAAATTCTTGATTGGGAAGCCTCCAGACCCAAACAGGTCCACTGTCTGAAAATAATGCAAATCTGCATTTTTCTGACATCTCTTAGCCCATTTCTTTCTATTCATAATATTAATTGGTTGAAGGAGAGGTTTTCTTCTAGCTGCTCGTCCATAATACCCAAGCTTATGCAGATATGTAACACACGTTCTTGGACTAACTTCTAGCTGTTTTGCAATGTCAGAAGCTTTCGAATGGGGTTCGTTTTCCACAATTCTCTTCAAACAGTGAAGCTTCCTTTCCGAGGGCCCAGGTCGGCCAGGATGAGAATCTGTTGATTCTTTTCCTTGGCTTTTGAATTGCACTATAATTCTATTAACAGTAGCAAGAGGAATTTGAAGATTTTTGGCAATTTTCCACTGGCTAAGACCAGCCTCAGACTACCCAACAATACAACCTCTTTGAAAATCTGACAGTTCTGCTGAATATTTTGCGTGTGGCATGGTTACTCTTCGCAAATGTTTAATTTAATGGCACCTGGAATGAAAAAATAATTACATTGTAAATTCTACACAGCTGAAAACATATTAAGACGCTTAGATCAGAAATTAAAGGTGTCTATTTACTTCCTGCATGTCTGTATATATATATATGTGTGTGTGTGTGTACATATATGTATCTATGCATATATGTGACAAAATCATACAACATAAGTTCTTGATTTATTAGAATCATTTTTGCCTTTAGGAGATGTATCACAATTGCTAAATGACAATTGAAACCAGCTCCATAGAATAAAGGTGATTTATTGCAATAAAGACAAATACAAGTATTTGCAACATCTGTATTTGTTTATGTTACTCATATACATGCCCCTGGCCACTCTGTTTTATTTCTCTTCGCTCAATTTTATTTAAATTATGCAAATTGCCTACTTATTCTTACCTACCTACCTACAAACATATATACATAAACACATACATACATGCATATATACATACATCAGGTGTTTAACCTCTAAAGTGGTGAAACACTTGGTGTCCATCACTCTCAAATGGGATTGAGGGTGAGTTATCTTACCTGTCTATGACCCTGAGGTGTTTTAACACCAGATACTCTGAGAGTGTATACACTCCACCATGCTATTGCAGCCACCAGAAAATATATGAAGCATATACAGTAAGTATATGCAGTTAATAATATTTATTATACTAGAGCTGCTTTATTTCATAGGTATATATATATAGGTGCAGGCGTGGTTGTGTGGTAAGAAGCTTGCTTCTCAGCCACATGATTCTGGACTCAGTCCCACTGCATAGCACCTTGGGCAGGTGTCTTCTGCTATAGCCTCAGGCCAACCAAAGCCTTGTGAGTAGATTTGATAGACAGAAACTGAAAGAAGCCTGTCGTATGTATGTATGTATGTATGTATGTATATTTATATATCTAGGCGTATGTCTTTGTGTCTGTGTTTGTCCCCCCATCACCACTTGACAACTGGTATTGGTGAGTTTATCTTCCCATAACTTAGAAATTCGGCAAAAGAGATCAATAGAATAATCACTAAGCTTTAAAAAAGTAGTCCTGGGTTTGATATGTTCAATTAAACCCTTCAAAGTGGTATCCCAGCATAGCTGCAGTCAAATGATTGAAACAAGTAAAAGCAAAGATAAAAGAATATATGTGTGTGTGTGTGTGTGTGTGTGTGTGTGTGTGTGTGTGTGTGTGTGTGTGTGTGTATGTTAAATAAAATGAGACAACAAAGTCAAGGAATTTTCAGAACATAAAGGGAAAGTTAGTCTTACAGTTGTTTCTGGGATACTAGGGATATCCCTTCATCAGAGATGATGTGAGATGGTTAAATAGAAGGAAATATTGGAGTTCAATATGAAGAGTTATTTTGGAAAAGGAAGCAAATAAGGAGTATATAGGGAAATAGGAGAATGAATGTAAAAATAAAAATAAAAATGTATAAAGATGTTATAGTGGCAGTTGGTGTGTAGAACTGGTAGAAATGCTTCCTGTTTGTGATAGTGTGGGTAGAGGAATCAGAGGGAAAGAAAGAAAGAATAGTATACCAATACACACACACACACATTTACACATATGTGTGTGTATGCATTATCATATAGGCCTGTATACTTGTGTATTAAAACCTGTACACATGCATGCATACATACACGCACACACATACACACACACATATACACCTACATACATATACACACAAACACATGCATGCATACACATGCATATACAAACATACATATGCATATATACACACATATATATGCATATGCACATACACACATACCCATAAATACATGCATATATACATACACGTGTGCACATGTACATGCATACATGCACAAGTACACACACATACACGTGTGCGCACGCATACACACTCACACACATATATATATATATATATATATATATATATATACATATACATATGCACATGCATACATGCATGTGTATGGGTTTAAATACACAAGTACACAGGCCTATATAATAATGCATTGTGCATATCGATATACACTTCTTCCTGTCTCTCTGATTCCTCTACCCACACTATCACATTAGCCAGTAGGGTAAACACATAAGTCTATTTATAGAAACTTGACCATTCTTAGTACTCATCCCTTCCAATTTGTAGTTTACTACTTACTTTAGAAACCCCACCTCCTATATCTTTTCTGTACCAATCCCTTAATGCCATTCTAAAATATCACTCTACCTCACACACCTCACACATATTCATTACTTACATTCTTATCTCTTCCTATCCCTCCCCTACACCTCTCCCATCCCCCCTCATAATATCTTGACCACCAACTAACACTCCTTTTCCCACGTTTTTTTTTCACTTCCTTACACTTTCTATTTTCTCTTCTTGTTTTCATTTTCTCTTCCTCTTTCTGCAGGTCTGTTACTGTGACATCAGGGAAGCTGATGGTAAGGCTGCTGTTGAAAGCGATGTTTCTGTAGCCAATGTTAGTGATGGTGCTATTGGGGGGTGTTGGTGCTGCTGTTGGTGACTTTGCTAAAGTTATCCACTGAGGTAGTGGTGGCAGTATCATTGGTTCTGTCACTGTATCTACAGCTACTATTGTTTCTACCAGAAGAATTGGCAGGGTTTGCTTGTACTTTGGCTTGTAGACGACTCCTTTGGTTTTGCAGTGGTCTCCTACTGGGCAACCATTGTGGATCCTGCATGAACAACCTGCCCCTTTCTGTGGCCTAGGGGCAGTAACTAGGATGCTCTTAATATTGGGGGCACACTTTCATGGTGGCCTTCTACCAGGCAACTGTTGCAAATTCTGCATGAACAACCTGCCCCTTCCTGCCTTTCCACACTCAATCTCATGAAAAATCCTCGAAAACCCAGGCTCCTACACCAATGGGATGAAATGCTGCAAGCTATGCCTAGCCAGATGTACAAGAATCCTAAGGGACTCACTTGAGCCAGGGACTACACTTAACTCCAGAATGGAGATTTTCAGGCCATATTTGAATTTTTGGAGATTTCTGCTGACTTTTTGAGAACTGCCAGAAGTTGATAGCTAAAGGGGAAGGGAGATAACCCCCTATTGTTTACCCTCATAGCTGAATGATGGCAGTATGGAAGATTTGGCTTCTCTTTCTAGTAGGGTGAGTGCTCACATAGAGGCTCCTTCATTGGCATAAAACTTCCTAGTGATAATGCAAAGTGGACACAGTGTGAATTTATACTTCGACATCAGCATAATATAACATATGCACTCTATGTAGCTTTGTGAGCCTCCTAAAGGAAAACAAGTCCAGTCTTACATCAGATGTGTCTATGGTTGTAACTGTGTTGGGAAGTAGTTCTATGAATGTGGATTGCTGCTATTCTAAACTAAAAGAGTATACTCGCAAGCGTCTATGAGAAAACTTCAATGTGATCAAATCACTTATTCTGTTAGAAATGCAGCCAAATCTCTTCCTATCATTCAGAATACAAAAGAGATATTGGATAGTGTAATGGAAGGCTTTGAGATAGAGCATACTTGTAATTCAAAGAGCCAACCTTGGCACACACTTTCACATTGATTCTACCTGAGGATGCCAACATGGAACTGGGATGTTAAAGGATGAGAGTGATGGCAATAATGATGATGATGATGATGATGATGATGATCATCATCATCATCATTTAACATCTTTGTTCTATGCTGGTGCATGTTGGATGTTTTGACAGTATCTGACTCACCAGAGTGCTGCATTGAGCCTCAATGTTTGCTTTTACATGCTTTCCACAGCTGGATGACCTTCCTAATGCCAAGCATTCTACAGAGTGTACTGGGTGCTTTTTGGGGGGACACTGGCACAAGTGGGGTCACCAAGTAATTTGCAAAGGCAAATCCCTTTGGGTGAGTTGCAGTGCTGCAATATTGAGAGAGGTGGTTTTGTACCAAGCTTTGAAAGGCTAAAGTATGATGGAGGAACAGGAACAGGTGTCGTGCTGTGGAGATGGTACATGGTTACCCTGGCAAGAAAGGAAGAAAGCATGGTAGAAATGAGGTATTAGTGTGTACCAACAAGATACAAGAAGATGGATATAGGAGAGAATATGGATAAAAAATGAGGTTGGATGGATGGGTTTACAAGAGTGTGGAAGGGGGAGTGACAGATAGTGAGAGATAGGGATAGATGTGAATGCAGAAAATGGTGAGTGTGGGTGGAGGTGTGGTTAATGGCTGAAACTCAATTTGGGTGGGGAGTGAGTAAAGGAGAAGGTGACAAGCAACAGTACATAAGTATGTGTGAATGTGTGGATGAATGTGAGTGTGTGTGAGTGTATATATTTGTGTGTGCGTGTGGCTTTGTTTGCATATGTGAGTGTATATATGTGCATGTGTGTTTGCGTGTGTATATGTGTGTTTGTATGTGTGTGAGTGTGATTGTGTGTGTGTGCATGTAATTGTGTGTGTGTGTGCATGCGTGTGTGTGTGTGTATGAGTGTGTTGTGTGAGGTGTAAATGTGTGTGTGTGTCTGTGCTATTATCCTTGATGTTAAGATATTAGTTAGATTATGATAACAAAATAGTTTTCAGAACAGTTTGCTAGCAAAATACCGAGAATGAATTAAACATTATATATTGTATTGTCATCTAAAATATGCAGAAAGCGAAATAGTCTGCAGTGAATAGTATATATTCTCTTTTCTTTTTTCTAACATTTTCTTTAATGAGGAATTTGTAAAAGAAATGTTGTCCTTCTTGGTAAATAGAATTTATATAGTAGAATAGAAATTTATAGACAAAGTGTCTGTGGAGGATTTTTAGTTGTCAGTCGATACAAGTGTCAAAAAGTTGAATTATCAAAGAACAATATAGTCTTAAATTTTAGCCAAAGTGCAGGAAATACTGTAAATAAATGACTGAGCGATGAGGAGTAAAGAATAATGGAGGTGTTTGTGTGCAGGATTGTGTGCATAAATACATATGTACATATGTACATGCATACATAAGTATATACATACATATGTACATATACATACACAGAAATACCTATGTGCATACATACATATTCAGAGATACATGCATACACACATAATTCCATACATACAAAGATACATATGCACAACATACACATAAATACATATATATGTGTATACATACATACATGATGGCCGTCCACTCGTGACCGAGGAAGACCATTGCTGACCTTCAGGAACATTGTGCGCTCTAGGACTAACTTATATTTTGCATTTGCAGCTCTGCTGGTGGCTAATGAGCCCTGCTCTTGACAAGCATACACAACTGCAAACATTGCAGACCAAGCTTCCCCATTCATTACACCAGTCATGCACTTTTGTGCAGCGTGCTTTAGTTCATCATGCTGAATATGTGCTCTCTCAAAAGTCTCGATCCCCTCTTTAACCTGCTTCCTCCATCTGTGATGATGACAGGCATTGTTCTCCCAGTAAGTCTCCTGCATATCACAGGCCTTTAACAAGGATTTGACACAGTCTTTAAGTCGCAGCCTTGGTTTCTGCTGGGGTATCTTTCCATTCACAAGTTCTCCATATAATATCTGCTTAGGGATCCTGCTATCCTTCATTCTAATAAGGTGTCCAGTCCAATGTAACCAGTGCTTGTGCACCATCGCCTCAATACTCAAGATATCAGCTGTCCTCAGGACATGCATACATACATACATACATACATACATACATACATACATACATACATACATGCATGCATGCATGCATATATATATATATATATATATATATATATATATATATATATACTAAAAATGCTTGCAATGTCAAAAGTAGTATAGAATGAGATTTGACCCAAAGAAGTATAATACAGAGACAGTGCTCTATTACATAAAAGTGTGTAAGAGTTGATCAAAAAGTTTTTAAATGGTCAGACAAGAGAGAAGCATGGAGAGCAGGATATCCATCAATCTCTACCACTTACATAAAGATTCAACAAGCTCAAGAGATGTTTCTGGCAAACTAACAAGTGACCATCAATGAGGTGGCATGTTCTCTGCAAATTAGACATGGTTCTGCTTTTAAAATCATCCACAAGCTTTGTGCTTCTGTAAAGTCTATGCAAGATGGGTGCTAAGAGAGCTTACTGAAGTGCATAAGTGCAATTGTGTGGAGATCTGTCAATGCTTACTCAGTCACTACAATGATGAAGGTGAAGCTTTTTTGGAAAGAAAAGTCATAGGAGATGAGACCTGGATCCATCACTTTGAGCTAGCATTCAAAAGGCAGTGTATGGAATGGAAATACCTGGAATTGCCAACAAAAGAGAAATTCAAGAATCAACCTTGTGCAGAAAAAGCAATGCTAACTGTCTTGTGGGATGCCAAAGCACATACACTGGAACATTATCTGGAAAAAGGGTCTACAATCACTAGCAAAGACTACAGTGAAATGATGGCCAACAAACTGAAACCAGCAATTTGCACCAAACACAAGGGTCTATTGTCAAAGCAAATGTTATTGTTGCACAACAGCCAACATCCATATATGGTTCCTTACATGGTTAATACCATTGAAAAACTGGGATTCAAGTTGCTGGAACACCCTGCATACAGTCCAGATCTCATCCCTTCCATGTATCACTTCTTTGGATCACTCAAACATCCTTTACAAGGTCAATTTGCTATGGACGAAGAAAGTAGTGCATAAATGGCTAAGTGCACATGTAAGACCAATAACAATTGCTTCTTGCTTCTAACTAAAAACGTTTCTTACCACTTGACTCAGTTTGTAGTCTTCTATTATAATTCCATTTATATTCAGGATAAATTTTAGCAGTGTTTTTCATAAGGAGGGACAAATCATCATGTTTGAAAAAAAATTAAGATAATTTAAAACACATAAAACTTACTTGTGCAACACCATAGCAATAAGGAGACTTGTGATGTCTTCCAGCTGTTCCTCAAAATGTATCATCAAACCATTTTTGCCTCAGATTGGTCAGCTTTCTGGTGAGCTTCATTTAATTCAACTACTGCAGCTCTACAGGCACTTTTCTTCTTCATCTCAGGTTTCCCATTAGCATTTTTATATAATTTACTTTTTGTCAATTTATAAAATTTACTTTTTTACTGTAGCTTTTGAAAAAATTCAATTTTTTTTACCTTTTATACTTTTTTAGTTTTGTTTCTATAGCAATTATTATTTTTGTTTTTACTGTAGAAGGGAAAATGCAGTCTGGGAATGGTAATTTTCATAATTAATTGAATCTGGAAATGTACAGGACAAGAAGATGTAGAAGTTTAAAAAATGTTGCAGCTGAAGTTGGAATTGAAATAAAAAAATAAACAACTATGTAGTTTTTAGTTTTGTTCAAATGTAAAAGTATACCCCCACTTTAGATTCAAACTTCCCCCTTGAAGAAAATTCTATATGGAACTTCCTTTATTTACTCCCTATAAAATAAAATATGATGGATGATGAGAGGGGGCTGAATCATTGACGTTTGATGGAGATCTAGCCTAGCTTTCAAAATTTTTTAATGTTCAGGCTAACTTCCCCTCATGTTTTTCCAACTATAGCTGATCTGACAGGAATACAGAAATATGAGCTGATCTAGAAGCTAAGTGTGACTAGGAAGTACTTAACCCTTTAACAATCAGATTTCTCTGTGAAATGTAATGTTCATTTATTTACATTGTCTTGAATTAATCATGCATTAGCTTGTTGCTCTGAGATTTTGATGATGCAATTGCTTATTTTTAGAATAACATTAAAGCATAGATGTGAGAGGTCAGAATCTAATAGATTTGAACATAAAACAGGTAGAACACTTTGGTTGGATATGCTAAAGGATTAAACATACCTAGTAACAGAAAAATAGGCAGCAGTATCCTGTATGCTCAGAAATAATGTAAGATAAATGGTATGGAGGTCTAACTTACCTCATTAATGAATGAAAATGTTTCTCACTAGAGACAAAGGATTTGGAATTTATGCTCAATGAAGACCTGGAAATCTAACATATTTGGGTTCCTGATATCCAGCAAGTCCACACCCAACAACATTCATATCTTCTATAAAACTTGATCAACAAATACCCCTTCACCTATGTATGAAAAAATTTAGGCTATTTGTAGACCATTGAGTATGATCATACATATGAGAGGGTACTACAAGGGAAAGAAAATGACATTACAAATTTATTGACATAACCAATATGCTGTTCAAGGGCACCTTAGTCTCCCCTCTAATCTTTTCCCTTTTTCCTTCCATCTTGTAGCAGGAATGTTCAGCAGTCAGATCACTACTATACCCTATGTTATGATTCACTGGAATTTATCCATGTAACAAAAAAAAAAAAAAATAAAAAAAAATAATCAATCATGATTTCATGTGGAATAGGCTCCAGTGACAATTTCATCTTTCTGAGCCTAATCATCAGTATAAATTCAGCTCACCTTTACTACTTGAGGGAGAGCTTGGAGAGAGCTTGGAGAGACAGTAGAGACACAACTGCAGACCCAAGCTGACAACAACCACAATGAACGATTGGTGATAGTAACACAATGACCAGCAGCTAACTTTTTGACAGCTACTACTATTACATCAAGAACAATAACATTCAAACTCTCTCAATATTTTGTCATTCATAGCAATGACAGTATTTGCTTTTTTCTATGAAAAGAAAAAAACTTTGTTTATCAAAAATCATAAAGGATTCAGTCATCTTCATCATACAACTAGTGACCTCTGACACAAAAAACAGCAGTCAGCACTTGTAACAATCTAAACCCACTCCAAAAGCATATTATTTGAATTCAAATTCCAACTTCAGCTGTGTTTTTAAGCTTCCACTTCTTCATGTCCTGTATTTTGCTAGGCTTTATCATAAATATTTTCCTGCTAGTATACATATATGCATGTATACCTACATACATACATAGCCACACACACAGGCACACACACACACACACACACACACACACACACACACACACACACACACACACACACACACACATGCACACACACATACACACACGACTAATATGTTTGATATCTAACTAGTAATGTTGCATAAATTCCAAAACCCTGAAGAAACTCCCTTGTTGGTTCACATATGAGTATGTGTTAGACATTGGTTTATTCTTGAATTATTTTCATGTGTCACATTTTCCTTCTACAATTACTGGGCCTAAATTTGAAATCTAAAAGATCTTCAGTCCATAGAATACATTTGTACAGCTGTAGTGTAAGGGCTGGATGGAAAAAAAATCCACATCAAATTAATAGTGTAATCTCAGAGGGTGGACATTAAATGATGATGATAACATTGAGTAACTACAAAATATGACACTAATATTTTGTATAAGAATGTATGCCTGGAGATCATCTTGAAAGTTTACCAGTTCTCCAAGATAGTGGTAATGTTTATGAAATCTTCCTCATATAAAACTCATCTACACCTTACAAATTGATTTTACAGATTTCCTTCATATTACCATGTTCATTAAATTCTGTTTCTTTCTGTTTTCTCTTTAGCTCATTTTTGATATTTTATTTTGTCTTGAACCACTAAAAATGTATTGTATTTTGCATTGTAGTTTTGTGCTTTATTAAATGCAAGCATTAATATTATCTCTTTATTTATACTTTTTTTTATAATATATATATTTTTTATGGTATTTGGTATCAAATATATGATTGAAGGAGAGATGGAGTCAAAGGTCAGGATATAAGTGTATGATGAAAAACTTTGCTTTTATTAATTACAAAAAAGGAATTAATAAGTGAATAACAACAATGTGTATATTACATTTAATAAATTGCTAATATGAATCTCTCCAAACAGAACAATGTCCGTTTTAACACATAATTTCTGACCAAGTTTTTTGCCAAAGCTAATCATAAATAAAAAAGAAAGTAAAAATAAAAAATAAAAAGCAAAAATACAACCTACCTGAAATCAACTACTCAATTAGTCCTTAAGAAAAGTCAGGAAATAATTAATATATTTATTTTATCAAAATAAGGTGAAGGTCATTCTTAACCATTTCTGAAAGTTACAAATATGTCTCTTTCTGAGAGGTTTGAACATCATTCTTTCTTTCCAAACAAGATCTTCTGTGTTTCATATCTGTTTCATTACAGTAATGTCTAATTATTGAGTATGTCAGAGCCACACTGAAGCACTGAAATTTTCAAATCAATGTAGGGAATTAAAATAGAACTGGGAGAGATTTCTTGCAAGGGAAAAGATTGATTAGGAAGAGTATTTAGAGTGGGATTTTGATGGTGGAGTGAGACACAGTAGAGAAGTACATATTAGTCCACAAAGTCAGTATTAATACCAATATTAATACTCCCTCTGTTGCTAATTTATATTTTAAAGAAGCTAACTGGTTGATCAAGACACCAGTGCCTGTTCTGGCAATGAATTTTTATATATTGCTCATGGAGAAATGAGTTGCTGTTATCTCTAGTGGTTGAGCTTCTTTCACTGATGAGATCAAGGAAGATCAAAACTATGTGATCTGGTGGTCTTGGCATTGGAGTAGGTGGAGATTTTTCTCCCTGCTGCTGATATAAACAAACAAGCATGCATTCTGCATCAAAAGCCTTTTTGAGGGTTTCTGTCATGGTATCTATCACAGTAAAGTTTGTTCTAACAGAACATTCATGTTTAAGTGAGAATAAATATTATCTCACAGTAGATGCGACAGGTTGTGTTGGATGCATAGAGGCAATTTCAGATTTAATGTTAACCAGGCTTGTGAAACAGGTGTTATGGCATTGTACTTGCTACAATTATCAAGTCTTTGTGTATGTACAATAGAGTTTCAAAGAACGCACCTATGTTTTTTTTGTAAAATTTACCTGTTCTCCCCTCATTATATATGCAACATTGCTATGGGAGATCATCAAAAAGTACAAACTTTAGCTGTCTATTGTTGATGGATAATGGAAGTGTTTCCTTGTTATATGTAGCACTTGTGTCTTTTGCTGTTAAAAGAGATTAGATTAATATATTTTCATGGGAACTCTTATTTGTAACCCTGAAATGTATAATTTAGAAGGAATGGAATGAAGCCACTGGAACAACAATTTGAATGAACAAAAAAAAAATGAATGAACAGACACAAAAACTGAAATGAACCGAAAAATGTTCATGCTAGGTAATTCTGTATATACTAGTGAGACAAGGAAATGGATAAGGAGAGTAGGAAAGGATTTTCTTAAGTGTGAGTGTGTGTGTGTGTGTGTGTGTGAGCGTGCATGCATGCACATGTGTGTGTGTGTATGTGTGCAATATGGAATAGTATGCAAAATGGACAACAGATGAAATTATTTTATTGGAAGACAAACTACATTGGTTGAAGAATGGTGAGCAGACGTATTCTGAAATGTTCTTAGTAACAGATCCAAAGACCAACAAGCAATTTTGAAAGTGAGAGAGATTTGATGTCATACAAGGCACAAACAACTTTGCTCACCCAAAGATTGTCTTGCAAGCATTGTGGTCGACATCCAAGTGGTTATGGTAAACAGAACTAAAATCATAATAGTGAGTTCAGTGAGAGTTTATAACAAATCTAGGTATTTATGGATAAAGAACACCCATATTAAGTTTTTTTTTAGTAGGCAAATTGCCTTCACAGTGCTAACCGTTTTACAAAATCAAACTAGAAAACTGGACAAAACAGAGAACACAATTGAAAAAATTAAAAAGGAAAAAGAAAAAAAAGAAAGAAAGAGAAAAGAGAAAAAAGTAAAAAACAAAACAATTCACCACCTTGGGTTGAAAAGTTGGGGGCGCTGGGAAACCTTTCTTATGGCTATTGAGACACGCCAGCATGCTTGCAGTGTTGCCCCGGGTGATGGTGAGGCTGATACACAGGAACAGCAAAGCGCCCTCACGAACCCCCACCAGTTACCTCTGCAAGGTGAGTTGCCAGTGAAGACAGGAATTCACAGTTAGTGGTCCAACCCCACCAAATGTCTCAAACACCACAGGATGGAAAATGTAGTTGGCCGACAGATTGCGGTATTACAGGATTTTGTTCCACTCAGCCGCAGAAGTTGTGGATCTCACCCTAACTGCAGCATCCAGGATGTGAGAAGTAAAGAAGTCGTTAACTGTGACATCCTTGACAAGGCATCTACCTTGTGACCAGGGTACAGAGCGATGCCATCAGGTCTCTTCCCATCACATCTGGACAATCCAGATGATTCCAAGATGGAAGGGATGTTTGCCTGGGCCAAGCACCTCTTGAGTATCAGGTTCAACTCCATATGATGTGCGAAATGACCAGCATTCAGGCAGCAAGAAAGGCCATGGGGCCTGTGGAGTCAAGGAGCCTGCTGCAACAACAGATCAAACCTGAGCATATGTCAGCTCCCACTCTGAGGGTAATGGAGACACGAAGTTTGTCCAAGCTGAGTAGGCCACCAACATTAGCCACAGGGATGGCATCAATCCAGTCACCTGAGTATTTGGTGCTAGCAGACAGTAAGCAGCACCTTGAAAACTGGTCTGACTGGATGAAGAGAGAGTCAAAGGTGGCCTTTGAAATTATGTTGTCCCAAGCTCTCTGACTCTGACATCCTCCACTTTCTCAGGAGCAGACAAGCCCAATTCCCTCCAGCATTAGAGAGCTTCATTCAACTCCCTGTTGGAACTGGTCCATGCTGGAGAGGAGAGGATGTTGCTCACCACCGTGGAGCAGGTGTGGGTGGATGAAAGGAAGCAGGGGAGAGAGAGGGACGAACACCTATGAAGACCCAGACCTCCGAATCGCTTGGGCAATGCAGCCTGATTGCGGAACATTAGAGAGAGTCTGACATTGACTAAGCATTCGAGTCTCTCAAAGATTAGGTTGTCAAAGTGTTGGAGGCACGATGGGAATCGGTAAGATGAGCTGACTCTGAGTAAATATAGGAGCTTAGGAATCGAGAGGTAATTCCTAAGTATGAAAAAACCTTGATGAGGTTCAATAGATTCAATATTTTTCTGCAATTGCTCAAGGGCAGCCACCTTCGACTGGAAGATGGCCTCAAATGCAAGGTCAATGATTGGGGCACTTAGAGAGCACCAAGCCTGTGGGGGAGGGACTGCAATGGAAGGGAAGAACTCAGTGAGTTATGCTTTTTTAAAATGGTAGAGTATAATATCATGAACATTTGACAGCTATTTCTACTGAATCAAATAACCATTTCTATGTGCCTTCAATAACTTGTCAGCCTTTTAAGTTTCTCTACAAAGTTTATGAATATTAGTGTTTTATATCTCTCTTTCTTAAAAAAAAAATCCCAGAATTGTCAAAGCATTATGAAATGCTGAATAAGTAAGTTATATAATATATTTAGTATATTATCCAAAGAAAATATCCAAAGAAAATATGAGAAAAATATAAGATTTTGCTGATGATATTTTTTATTCAAGTTTTGTTACTCCTAAAATAACTGAAATAATTTGGAGGAAATTCTTTTTTATTCAAATGGGCTCTCAGCCAGTTCTTGCATTCATATTTTTATTTATTTCCTACTTTTTTCTTTATTGAAATAAGTATGAAGCAACTTATGCAGATAATTCAATTGTGTTATAAACCATAGAAAAACTTCTATGACGCCTTTTATTTAAATGTCACTACAACTATACAAAATTATCCAGCCATAAAACAAACCAACTGTTCAATTAGTCCAAGCAGTACATTTATTTGGGTTTATTCTATATAATATTATAAAAGTGTTAAGCCATGAAGATTATGCATTGGTTGATTTCAGTTTGTTAAAGACTCAAGCAATCATAAATGTCTGCAGAGATTGGAATAGTTGTAAAAATCATAAATGTTAGCTGAGACTGAAATTATTTTCTTGGAGACATAATTTGTTTTGGCTTCCTGTGCATTTTTGTATAATCACTGCTGAACTTTGTGCACTGTTAATACAAGTCTATATTTCTGAGATGAAGAATTTTTAATATTATGTATTATTCAGAGAGGTGTCCTCGTTTTGATTGTTGCTTTCATTGCATTTTGGCTGTGTGCACTCCAACCTTTCTTTAGGTGTCTTGTGATTCACCATACTGCCTCGCCTGGGATTGAACTCAGAACCTCTAGTTGAATGCACTGCATTAACCAGCACCTTTATCCACTACACTATACCCATAGGCAGTGTCAGAATGAATTTTTAAACCTTACAAACCTTCATTGATGTCTTATATGTTCCATACTGATTGGATAATACACTGTTCTTTACTAAATATAATGTATTAAATATTTAGTTATTAACAACATCTAATATGACTCCTTACTGTGTATCTTACATGTTGTAAGAGGTGACTAAAAGATGCTGGAGAGAGAATGAGCAAAATTGTAACTCCAAAAATTCTCCAACTCATTCTAGCATGAAAAAAGCATTTGCAAAATAAAGCTGATGTAAATGATTTATCAAATGGGACCACTACATTATCTGGTATCCTTCACTGCGAGCGTGAGATGAAATTTAAAAAAATTATTCCCACAACATGTATGCTTAGGTGTCTTTTTTTTTATTACTGTTTGTTCCTTATATGTGATGGTTTCAAATAGTTATTAGTGACAACTGATGAGGTTAGTCTAAGCAAAGAAGTCTTTTTTAAATCTCTTGATTTGGTGAAAGCTAAGATTTTGATGTCTCTTTTTGTAATCAGCTTGCTTCAGCTAACTTTTGCTTTCATTTATTATATCTATTAATATACAGATCATAATAATTCTTTTCACTTCATCCTTGAAGAAATGCTTTCTACACTTACTTTCACAAACTCAAATGTTTTAGTTAATATGTCAGCCATTCCATACAAATACAACAATTGCCTTCTTACTCTTTAATCAATATTTTGGTTACTCAGTCATTCTTTTAAATGATATAATTTCCAGAATAATTCATTCTTAATCAGAATATAAAACCATACAAATCCTTAACTAGACTTAAAGCAATATATGAGTAGAGCTGAATGTTTTGCTCAGAAACATAGCAAACTCATGACAATGTGGGCAAGCATCTTCTTATTGATTCAGCCATTTTGTCTCTCTAAAAATAATAATATAATCAATATCTTGCCAAAAGAAACCATATTATAAAGCCTAAATATTGCATTCATTATTATTCTTTTATAATCAATTACATAACTAGAAATAATAGAGTATGTCTCATCTCTTTATTATATGCAATAGAACTAATTTTCATGAGAACAAAATAATGGCAATATTTTCCCCTTTACTGCCAATACTTTTCAATACATTTATCTTCCCATTTAAAAATTTAAGAGAGGAACATAAACTACTTAAAAATTACATATATAACACACAAAAGAAATGCAATTTTAATGTATTAATTTTTAATTTATTTGTTATAATAAATATAAAATTTAGATATACTGATTTTGCTGCAAATCTAATAAATCTAATAATTTTCTTTGACTGCAATTGTTCTGAGAATAAAACCCCACACTTTATATATTGTCCCATTTTTGTGGATATCATACAACACACACACACACACGTGACTTACAGCTGCTTTGTTTGTAATCAAATGTACCTTTTTGTGCCACTTCCCGTTAGCAGTTATCATGATTATAATATAATATGATTATTATATAACTTCCAGCAACTATGGTAGTATTGAAACTGTCTAACCCTTTATAGACCCCTATATTCCATAAAGTCTATCTCACATTTTTCAGACAATGAATGGACATATATCCTACTCAGTTAAACTTCCATGTATTGCAGGCAACTTTGTCTGCAGGAAGAACTGACTATAGCTCTGCAAGCTAACAAACCCTTCACCAATTTTACAGTGCAGTATCTATTTAAAGTTCGATGGACTCAGTAATAAAGAACTAAGTGTCTTGGTTAAGATGCAGTAGTATCTAATGCCTAATTCCTGAAACTATACAGAAACAGTTTTATGTAACTCTAAAGAACCTATAAATACTATAAAATACAATTTTCATAAATCACTGAGCATCATAAAATGGTAATAAGTACCCAGCAAATTAAAACAGGGATGCAGTCAAGCTATTTATAACATACATATTATTTGCATGTTTTATATGCTGTATCATATATGATACTGTTTAAAATATCTATGAGTTTAATGATGAGACTTGGTTATTCAGTTGAATGACTAACCCCAGCTTTACTTGGATGAATACTTTACTGTAAGACTTCATTACTAGACTTGAACAAATATTTAGTGACTTCTTACAATGGTGACAAATACAGTCATTTAGCATGATGTGCTAAATATCAAGTAATAATTTATAGAACTGATAAAAAATACAATGTTCATGTTTAAGAAATATTGAGAAAAGTAAGGACTTGTTGAAGTATTTGTGGAAGAATTTGCTCATGATGCCTGAGACACTGACTTTCAGAAGAGTGATACCTATTTGAAATAAGAATCTGAAAAAAAGTGGTGAGTATGGTTGTATGTATTGAATGGTATAAGTCAGAAGTTATTTTGACTACTTCTATGAAAGTAATAAAAAGAATTACCAAAAGTTGGCAACAGTCTAAAATCTATAAAATCTAGACCCAGAGGAAATTAAACTCAACTAAATGAAATAGCCAAAGTTTTGATAAATATCTTAATAATACAGACCTAGAAAATTGCTTGGATTTTACAGAGTAATTAAACAGTGATAAATTTTAGTTGAATAAAAACACTACTGCTGTTAGCAGTTACAATATGATCGAATATGATCAACCAAAAGCTGAAGTGTTAGTAACTTTGTTCATACTGCTAACATTGGCAAATACTGACAATGCTATAAATGGTAATAAATAGTAAATGATATTCAACCACATCTTCTGAAGTAAACTGCATCAAAGTTTTGTTGTCAGCAGATCCTTCAGGAAAAAAGTTGACTTTCTCAGATATAGTTATTTTAAAACATTTTTACAGCTTTGGTTTTGGATATTACAAAGCTGTTGTTATAGCTACAAAATTCAAACAAAAAAACCTCTTGTCGAACAATTCAGATTAGAACCACTGTCCAATATATTTTCACTATGGTTATTTCTGTCCACAGAACCTGTGACTATTTTCAAACACTACACACCTGCTTTCATCATCTGTATGCTATGTACCACAGAACTTTGCCATATGTTTAGTCTTATTGAAGTCAGTTTGTCCCATATATTGCAAATATATTATTATCTCATGTATGCATATCTGCATCATTTAAAATAATATTGACTTAAAAATGTTTTCATGGAGAGGGACAAGAATAACATTTTGTCACGTCTGGGTTTTTATTAGATTTCTAAACAAATCTATTGAAGGAATAATCTGCTTTCAAGCAGGTTAATTAAATATCATTTATAGAATATTCTGACAAATCTATTTATTTTACTAAGGTGTTTTTTTTTTGGTTATAAAAAACATCTTTAAACTACAACAGAGAAGTCAAAATGGAATATATACTGTACACAATAACCAGATGCATTTTTTATAGCTGTCAGTGTATGACAGTGTTTCTGTTTTGTGGCACATTGGGTAAAATTTGTGTCATGTCTAATGATATGGTCATACCATTGTCTTTAGTTGCTATCAGTTATAATTATATTAAAGTCATCAAATATAGAGTCATTCACAACCCTAACTATTTACATTCTAAGTACTCAGTCTTGTAAAGATACACAAAGAAAAATTACAGGAAGCTACTTTTGTTTTTCTATCATGAAAATTCTATGATATGCACAGGGCAGTTATCAAAGAAGTTACTCAGGTAATTCACTCTCATGTTGCAAGTGAGGAAGAAACTCTCAAGGTAAACTTTATCAGATTAGGAATGATACACATCAGATGGTCAGCTTTGATTGAGCAAACTAATTCTTCAGTCGTGAGCATCCCAATTTTTCTGTGATATCTAAAACTACATCATTCAGTGAGTCCTTCCTTGTTTGAGATAGTGATAATTTGATTCAATGTTCCTGTCTGTATTTAATTTCGACTTGCACATGTTCATCAATTCGCCAAAATCAAAAACCCAAACGGGGGGAGGGGGTTAATTTTTTTTTTTTTCATTTTGCACACTCACAATTGCCATCTAAAGTGTAAGAGTCCTTAAAAATTTTTCAAAAAAATGCCCTGGCTTATATAATTTTAAAATTCTAATATTATCTGAATGAGATTCTAGTATACAACATATCCACTTCTGCTTTTATTCTGAGTCATTTAGTTTGTGAGGATCAGCATTTTCAGGAATAACATAATTTTCTTTCAAAATTATCTTTGATTTTCCACAACAACCAATTCCCTATTGTGTCAATTCAGCTTGAGTTTTTTGTTCATTCAACATACATCATTCATTCAACATTGCATGCCTGTTCACTGAACTTGTCATTTCTCAATACTTTGGCCTTTCATACCTAGCCATTTTTCACCTAACTCACTTTTCCAGTGGTCTTTCTTGAAAGTTAACATTGCTCATCGAACATGAGGTGCAACTCATTATTATTCAAGTGCTCTCGATTTCTACTCCAACCTCCACTGATATGTCATTATCACTGAGTGTCATAACTCTTATGCAAAACTTGAAGTGTGTATATGCATGTGTGTGTGTGTGTGTGTGTGTGTGTGTGTGTGCATGTGTGTTTTTTTTTAATTCAGTGCCTAGATACCTATATGTTCCAGCTTACTTGTTTTTAATTCACTACCTATATCTCTATATATCTCTCTCTCTCACTTTCTCTATCTCTCTCCTCCCTCTCTCCTCCCTCTCTCTATTGTTGACTCTAATGGACTTTTAAACTTTCAACAATAAGCTTACTTTTTCCCTCCACTAGATTCATTCTTTTTCTAATATAGCAATGTATTTATTATGTCTAAAGCTGGTTCTTGCTGGTACAGTGTGATCTGAAGAAACCATGCTATTTTCTTTTTTTTAATTCACTGCCTAGATACCTATATGTCCTATTTTGCCCCCATTCTTCCTGTACAATTCCTGTTCTTCAACCAAACAGGTGTTGGGCCATTGGTGACCAAACTGGCAACCCCATAGAGCTTACTTTGAGAGGATGGTGTTTTTCTTGCAGGATTAAATACAAGATCTGTCAAAAGGCAGATAAACTCTGAAGAGTCAATGGCTATCCAAATAAGCAACTCACATCGTTAGCTGTGCTGCCTATTAAGCTCTTACTCACTTAAGACAGCAGCGATAACAACAACTCCACTGCCTTTTAGCAATACTCACTTAAGGGAAAGGCTTTGGGAGTAAACCCCAAGGATAAAATTGGAGCTGGAGTCCCTAAGGCAGTTTGATACTGTAGACAACCTCATTCTAGCAACTCTTGCAACCCAACTGGTGCCAAGCTGTATTGGCCCCACTCTTCCCTTAGATAATACTGTTAGTGGTAGAGAGGGAAGATGTACTGCATGGGTAACTGCTGATCTCCCATGAAAACCTGCTCAGGCCTGCACCCTGGAGAGGACACTCCATTGCTGTCTAACCATAATAGTAAAACAGAGAGCTGCAGTTTACTGGTTTTAAGCCTGCACATTGGTATGGACTTGTACCTAATTTGAATTGCTTCCAAATGAATTTTCGTCCATTCTTCAGCTAAAACAGTCTCTAATTCTTGTAGTGATGGAGGATATCGACTCCTTACTTGTTTTTCTAAAATGCAACATAAGTGTTCAATAATATCAAGATCTGGGGACTGTGGTGATCAGATGAGATGTTCAACTTCACTTGAATGTTTCTCATGACATTCTGTAACAACTTTAGCTGTGTGAACTGGTGCATTATCATCCTGAAAGATTGCATTTCCATCCAGAAACAGTTCCGCAACCATAGGATGAATTTGATCAGATAAAATTCTTAGATAGTCTTGACTATTAATTCTGCCATGAAGGGAAACCATTGGGCCAGTGGATTTCCAAGATATAGCCCTGCCACCTCAGATCATCATAGATCCTCCTCCATGTTTAACAGTTGGAAGAAGGCAGTCTGGGTCAAATGCTTCTTTTGGCTGTCTCCACACGTATACTAGTCTGGTGGTTGAAAATAAGGTAAAGGATGACTTGTCCGAGAAAATAACATTCTTCCACTACTCTAGAGACCTATTCTGTAGGTTTTTACTCCACTCTAAATGATTTGCAACATTTGTTTTTGAAACAAGTGGTTTTCTGATTGCAGCCCTCCCATGAAATTTGGCTTTGTGCAGCTCCCGGCGAACAGTTTTTGTGGAAACTGGGTTTTCAAGGTTGTCATTAAGCTCTGCAGTAATTTTGGGAGCTGTACTTTTGTGATCCTTTCTAACAATTCGTGTAAGAGTCCAAGTTTTGGTTTTCTTCCAGAGTTTTGTTTCAACAAGGAGGTTTTTTCCTCTTTCTCAAAGGTTGTAATTACTTTCAAGACAGTACTTCTTGATACACCAAACATTTTGGCTGTTTTCATTATGCTACCACCTGCCATACGAGCACCAACAATTTGACCTCTTTGAAAGTCCAATAGATCTGTTATTTTAATGAATTTTAATTACCTTTTCTGACGATATCTGAAAAGAAACAGCAAATTTAGCAAAACATATTAAGCAACACTAATAATAAATCATAAAGCATAAAAATAAGCAAGCTTTTGATGGCTTTATAGATATTTCAAGATTATGATGCTAGGTATTTCCATTATTTTGTCCAACCTTTGTATATATATTAGACAAAATGAGATAACAAAGACAAGGCTGTGAGTTTTCAGAACATTTATAAGGAGCAAGATATAGACATAGTCTTGCAGCTGTTTCTGGAATATTATGGATATCCCTTTATCAAGGACAATGTGAGATGGTTAAATAGAGGTAAATGTTTAAGTTCGGAATAAGGCATTACTGTGGAAAAGGAGGAGATAGGGAATATAGAGGGAAATAAGAGAATGAAAGTAGAAATGAAATATAAAATATTGTAGTTGCAGTTCTATTATTCGAGTAAAGTGGTGTATAGAATATAGAAGTGGTAAAAAAGCTTCCTGTGCATGGTGTGTAAGTTCCAATAGTAGTTCATGTTTAGTCATTTCAAAGTATGGAGTCATGGATGGAAGGGAGGATGGGAGAGGGGTGGGGGAGGGGTAGATAATAAGAGATGAGAGGGTAAGGAGTGAATAAGTGTAAGATATGTGAGTAGAGGTGAGTAGATAGGGCTGCATTAAGGGATGGGTAGAGAAAAGGTATGGGTGGGGGTGATACCAAAGTAAGTAGTAGTTTTAGGAGTAAAATTTAAAGTGGAGGGAAGAATACAAGGATGTCAAATTTCTATAAATAGACGTATGTGATAGGTTACTGTGATAAGTAGGAATCAGAGAGGAGGAAAGAAGGTATAATGACATATATATGCGTACACACACATGCATATACATGTGCGCATATGCTTACATACATACACACACACACACATATATATACATATATATACATACGCATATACAAACACATGCATATATATATGTGCATGCTCATGCGCATCCGTAAATGTATTCCTACACACATATGCATGTGTATACATGTATACATACATGCAAATGCACATACATACACGCAGGCACACATGCGCTTACACACAGTCACACGCACATATGCAGACAGGTATTTACGTGTACATATATGCACATACACTCACTCATATATATTTGTATATACATATGCACATACATATACATACACACACATGTGTGTGTGTATATATATATATATATATATATATATATATACATACATATACCCACATGCATATACATACATAAAAATACATGCACACACATTTACACACACACATGTATCTGCTTATATGTCCATATATGTAGTATTAAATGATTGAGATCCTTAAAGTAAGATAGGGGAGTTAAAAAATTAAAGATTAACAATCAAAATGGAGATAAAGGAAAGTTAAGTAGGGTTGTTGGGGATTATGTAAGTGGTGTTGTGGATATATGATGTGTGATTATTTAGGTTGCATTTAGATTTGTGGTAAAATTTGAAGGTATGATAAAAGTGGTGGTTGCATGTACTTAGGGCCTCATTATATTTATTTAGTAGTGTCAAGGAGTTGTGTTTTAATATGTGGAATGCCTCTTTTAGGCATAACTTGCAGGTTAAGTGTTGACCTTGGTATGGAAGCCCTGAATCTATTATGGACCAAGACAAAACGTCGGGAATATTTCTATTTTTGAGATGATGCATGTGACTGGCGAGTGCTGTGGATTTACTGTGTTTCTCATATCTAAAACAATTGAGATGAGCAGCATATTGCTGTTTAACATTTATGGTTGACCCTATATATATACAGCTGCAGAATTATGTAATGTGTTGAGGACGGGGCATTTACAAATTACATTAGATCTTCTACAATGGGTTTGTAGAGGGCAGATGGAGCCAGGACGACAGTCACATTATCTTGACCACCAACCAACACTCCTTTTCTTACTTCTTTCACCCTTCACTTTTTTACTCTTTTCATTTTTTTGTTCCCTTTTCTCTCTTTTTATTTTATTATTTTGTCCTTTTTCTTTTACTCTCTTTCTTCCTCTCATTTTCTCTTCATGTTTTTGTTTTGACCTATCTCATTCTAATTATGCACATCTATCAACAAATAGTACCAATACATTTTCATATTTTCATTTACACCACAAAACCCCTTCGAATGAGCAACACAAAATCCATGACTCCATACTTTGAAATGACTAAACATGAACTATTATTGGAACTTACATATCATGTACAGGAGGCTTTTTTACTATTTCTATACATCACTTTACTCAAATAATGGAACTGCAACTACAATATTTTATATTTTATTTCTACTTTCATTTTCTTATTTCCCTCTATATTCCCTATCTCCTCCTTTTCCATAATAATTCCTTATTTTGAAGTCAAATATTTACCTCTATTTAACCATCTCACATCATCCCTGATGAAGGGATATCCATAATATCCCAGAAACAGCTGTAAGACTATATCGATATCATTTTCCTTATAAATGTCCTGAAAACTCCTCACAGCTTTGGCTTTGTTATCTCATTTTGTGTAATATATATATGTGTGTCTGTGTGTAAATATGTATATATATATATATATATATATATATATATATATATATATATATATATATATATATACATATATATATATATATATATATACATATTTACACACAGACACACACATACACACTCACATAGAGATAGAGAGTTTATTTAAGCTGGTCCATTGGCCTGTTACTCTGGATTGGCCTACATAAGCTATTGTACTGCACCCTTTATTTGCATTGTTACCCAATGATGTATAAGTATGTATATATATGTATGTGTGTGTATGTGTGTATATGTGTATGTATGTGTGTGTGCATGCATGTGTGTATGTGTGTGTGCGCATGCATGTATACATACATACACACACACACATATATAAACTGGACCACAAAAGAAATGTTGCCCACATACTAAATAGGAAAACTGGTTTATTAACAAACTGCCATAGCATTGATTGAAGAGTGCTAATTAAGAAACCATTCTTTCCTAATGATAAAACGCCATTTCCTGAAACATGTTTGATATCACATGGTGTCACATGATGACAGATTGTCCTGGATCCAAAGAGATGAACTCAATATCTTGTGTGTCAACTGTTAGCATTGATTACCTCCAGACATCTTCTGTACATTGAATGCACAAATGATTGATGAAGGCCATGAGGATAGCAGCCCACACTTTGTTAAAACTTGAAGTGAGTTGTGCCACAGTTGTCAGTCTCAGACAGATGTCAATCAGCCTTCTTTGGATTTCATCCCACAGGTGTTCTATGGGGTTCAAGTCCAGACTCAAGGCAGGCCATGGCAGCATCTGGCTGTTGTGCTGTTGGCGGAAGTCTGTTGTCAACCTATGTGTGTGTGTGTGTGTGTTTGTTTGTATGTGTGTGTGTGTGTATAAACTGTGATTTGAAAGAGATTGGACAGCTATTTCTAAGTACATCTAGTTCACTTAAAAAGGGTATATTTTCTACCGATATTAGCTTTATATATGGGATTAAATAGTGCATGTATGTACTGGAAAAAGAAAGAGTAGAGCAAGGGAGAGAAAGAAATTGATGTCTTATAACCATTTTGCTCAAGTTGTCATATGAATGAGCAGTAGAAGAAAACTCAAAACAATGACATTTTCAGCTATTCAGCTCAAATTTATACATATTAATATGCACACACACACACACACACACACACACACACACGCACGCATGCATGCACACATGCGTGTGCACTTGTATAGCTCCAAAAAATAATTAAATTCTATATAATACAGTTTTAGCTTTGCAATACAACTATATTTGTATGCTGCTGGTATGAGTTGGACAGTACTACTCCAGAATACCTCACCACCTTCATAAGTCCACAGTCCTGAGATTAGACTGCACCATAGCTTCATTCATCTTCTAATTTTCTTCCCATTTGGATCTCTTGGCATTTCTTTACTCAATTGCCATAAAATCACATGTTTGTAACAGAACAACCTATTCTCTTGCACGATGCAATTCACTCCTCTATAGAGCTAGTTTTTCTCTCAGCTCATTTGTGTTCTATTGTTCATGCACACTAACATTACCCATCTAGCAGAATATCTTAACCACATTTTTTTCCAGTCTCTGCAAATTCTCACATAAAATTGTCATGCATGTTTGAACTTACCCTTCAATTAGAGAAAGAATTCCCTTGTTGACAGTAAAGGTAACAGTTTTCTGAAATTTCTCTGCTATTACACTGGCAATTATATTGTCACAACAAGGTTGGTGAATTGGCATAAACGTTTGGTATCAGGCAAAATGCATTGAGATTTCTCTTGACTCTTTCTGTTCTGAGTTCAATTCTTTCCATTGTGAAATTTGCCTTTCATTATTTTATAATCTGGCAGAATCATTTCCATGCCAGGCTTTTCATCCATCTTTACATTCTGAGTTCAAATTCCACTGAGGTCGACTTTGTCTTTCATCCTTTTGGGGTTGATAAAATAGTACCAATTGGGCACTAGGGTCAATGTTATTCGACTTACACTCTGCCCTGGACTTGCTGACTTTGTGTCAAAATTGGAAACCATTACATTGTCACAACATTCACCTCAACAACTGATTTGTTAACAGTTAATAGAATCTGCCATCAAATATCCCACTGCACCTTTTGGACAGCCACTACACCTTTTGGTTGCTCACTATACCTTTTGGTTGCCCACTGCACTTTTGGTTGCTCACTATACCTTTTGGTTGCCCACTATACATTTCTTATATATTCCTTTTCTGTATATCAAACATCTCCACTTCCCAGATGGCACTAAAAGTTTTGTCTTTGCAAGTTTGACTGCAAACCATTTATTATGTTTTGAGAGGAATTCAGCCACATCATTAATATCATTATTTTTACTCTCTTAGCTGGCCAAGTGCTGTTCTATTTGATTCTTGTTGTTGAAGCTGTACCACATAGTATATATATATATATATATATATATATATATATATATATATATATATATATATATGTACAGAGAGAGAGAGAGAGAGAGAGTCAACGGATGAGATCCAGAGATTCTTAATACAGAAAACACGTAGTAGCACTCAAAATAATTCAAACTCAGACTCTGACATCTTTAGGAGGAACCAAGTCTGTAGGGTGAAGAGTGGGTGTAAGAGGAATCCAGGTGAATAGATATGGAGACAATTATGCGAATAAATAAATGGAACAGCTTGGGTGTGATATACAAAATATATATACATGAAAGACTGAAAATTTTCAGACAATCATTATTCAAGTATGAATATATAGATATTTATATGTTAATAGAGCAAACTCACACATAGTACAAATGACAGGGAAAATTAAAAAGGGAAGCGGTATGGTTTTACAAGATAGATAACTCTGTGTGCATATATATATATATATATATATAGGAGAGAGAATAGTAGGAGAGAGAATAGTGATGTTGTAGGAGAGAAATGTGTTCGCATGGATGATGGTACGCTTGCATTAAATGAGGATGCAAAGAAAGAGGTCTGGAGATGCCACTACGATAGATTGCTTAATAAAGAGAATGAATGGGAGAAAGAGAGCCTGCCTTATGTCGACCCAATAGAGGGACCAGCTATCCGAGTTGATAGTACCAGGGTAGATAAAGCAATTAAGAGTATGAAGACCGGGAAAGCCCCCGGCCCATCAGGAATCACTGCAGAGATGCTCAAAATATCTG
>NC_068981.1:106434005-106436031 GCF_001194135.2 Octopus bimaculoides
TAGAGATAACTCGAATGTGGAATCTAAAAACAGAAACAATTCCTATCATAGTAGGTGCCTTAGGTATAATAAAAAAATATTCAGACAAATATGTAACAAAAACACCAGGACTTACAAATATATATAACATACAGAAAATTGCACTACTGGGTACTGCACACATTCTACGCAAAACACTTTCAATACAGTAAACATAAGAGCACCACAGCAAACCACAGCACATACCCAAGGCGCACAGAGCTGCGCTCGGTAGTGAAGTGAAAGCACGTTATAAAAATAAAACTACTGAACAATAATAATAATAATAATAATGATAATAGTAATTTCTTTACTGTCAGCTGCACAACTCATCTATGTAAACAAGCCAAAAGTTCTTACATTTATACACAGCCTCTACTACTGGAGATATATTTTGTTTTGTTTAATTTTATAATAAATAGAACTGTGTTTTTCTTTACTCTAACTCATCAGTCTCAATTATAAATCATAAATCATAAATCATAAATCTCTCCTTGTGTTTTTTCGACACTAGTCACTGTTGCTCAACTACTTGTTTTCCCTCCTGTGATCTCTCATCTTCACTATATCTATTGCCTAACTCTGTCCAATAGTTGTTGATACCCTAGGAGATGCAGTTCTGTCTGAGCCATTGAAACGACTATAATCTATAATGAGACAGCTGATGAGGACTTAATTTTCATTTATTTTCTTCATTTTTAATGCTTGACTTTTTATCATTTGTATCCTTTTCTTACATTTATGATTCCCAATGAATGCAGCTTTTCTTTACCACATGATTTTTGTTGTCTGTTAGTGTGTCATTCTGTCCCTCTCTTTTTCTCTCTTTATCTGTCTATCTATCTATCTATCTATCTATCTATCTATCTATCTATCTATCTATCTATCGATCGATCTATCTATCTATCTATCTATCTATCTATCTATCTATCTATCTATCTATCTATCTATCTATCTGTTTCTCCACACACATATATGTGTATATGTATGTGTCCATGTGTCTGTCTGTTTGTATGTATGTACCTATGTATATACACTCGCATGCACATTTATAGTTGATAATTTTTGCAATGAAATGTTTGCCTATTCCCATATTAATGCCTCACTTCCTCTGGTTTTGGAAATAGTTCTCATACCCCCACCACCCATCTCTGCTTCATTTTACCATCTCCATTATCAAACAGATATTCTTGTTTTATTTAATATCATATTCCACAAATGTATTCCTGATTTAAAATAATAATAAAATAAAATGTTTAAAAACAAAATGCTCATGTGTTGATACATTCTGCTTCTTTTTTGATTTGTGTCTACAATTAGTTTAGTTGGTCTTAAAGAAACACCACAGACTGTAAGAATTGTTGGCAATAAGAAGGGACATGAAACAAAACATAGACACATACAACAACAACAATAATAATGACAATGGTTAAGACAACTGTAATTGCTTTTCCTTTGTTGTCAACATTCAGAAACCTTGTTATTGTCTTTTGTTGTAAAACAGAAAAGAATATTAAAAGAAAAAAAAAATGAAAGAAAAAGTACTCTCAGTATCATAATTGTCTGTTTGTTGTTTTGAGGATTATTAAACTGCATGTATATACACATTATTTGAGCATTATCAAACTGTATGCATATACACATACATTGCAAGGGCTGGTGTCTATGTCTGTAGGTGTATTTGCACATGTATGTATCTATATGTGTAGGTGCATGTACAGGTTTGTGTAGATGTATGTTTATGTGCATGTATGTGAGAGAGTAATAACTGAAGTTTTAGCACATCACTAGGTTTTAAGTAATTTGTTTCATGTTGAAATCAGCAGTTATCATTGGTGAAGAAAGGTAATGTTCTATACTATTTAACAATAAACACGAGCACTTTTACATATTTTTTAAAAAACACCTTAAAAAATGGAAGGTACATATGTATGTATGTATGCATGCATGTATATATGTATGTATAGATGTATGAGTATATATATATATATATATAATATATATATAT
>NC_068981.1:106436309-106442243 GCF_001194135.2 Octopus bimaculoides
TAGACTGATAGACCCTGCTATGTCAAGATGGACTTATATATTCTTCCTCTGCTCTCTCCCACTTGGTTTTTTAATATGTTGCCACATTTGTAATATGTCTTTTTTTCTACATTTTTTCGTGCAGCTGAAGATTGCTCTTCATATTGCATTTAAGGTAATGCTCACATTACTTAAATAAATTGAAGTAGCATGAAACGTGCGTACTGCAATCACTTTTGAAATCTGTGTTGCTTATTATTTGATTTTAATCACCCATCCTTTTGGGATGTGATATTCGGGTGCCTTCGCATAAGTATCATATTCAAGCCTTGAATCTATATCTAAACCGTATACATATACATATATATATATTATATATATCCAATACAGATAGAATCAGCAAAAAAGTACTCCATCCTATGAGAGAAAAATGCTATTTAATGTACACAGTATAAAGATACATGCTATTAATAGTTTCTTGCTTGGAGATGTGGGCCTAGGCAGGTTTTTATAACATAGCTAATGTCTCCAAGCACTTGTCGGGCTATGAGCATATGGTCTATTTAATTTTCAAAACAGGATGCTGGTGCAAGAGAAATCATGAGAAAAAACGAGAACGTAAGTGCAAAAAGTGTAAGGGTGAATAAAAACATAAAGAAATGTTAAATGCTAATGTTAAATGTTCTTATGATCTGTAATACTAACTTTAGGAAACTTGCCAGTCACCTGTTCACCTACCAGTCTGGTGGGCACATGAGTCAGATTGACTACGTTATCGCCATCACCAGGAAATAAGAAAGATGGTTACTTTTAAATGCTAAAACTTTACCAGGTGAAGAATGCAACCAACATAATAGGTTAGTAGTTACCGACTTCAGGATCAGGGCTAAATTGCTGCCCTGAAGATGGCCAGCATGGAAATGAAGGGTCTGGAAGCTTAAGGATCCTGTGAATGGACAGAAATTTAGAGACTTATTACTTGAAGCTTTTGATGAAAAAGGGGAGGATATAGCTTCACATGATGTGGAAGACAGTTGGAGGTTCCTACGGGACAACCTGTTGAGGGCTACTGACTAGATCTGTGGATGGTGCAAAGTCTCTGCTTGGCCTAAGGTAAAGTGGTGGTGGAACAATTGAGGTGACAGGGCCATTAAGGAAAAGAAACAAGCATGGAAGGACTGGAAGTGTGGTGGTAGCAGGGAAATGTATCAGATTGTCAGAAGGGAAGCTAGGAGACAGGTTTACTTAGCCAGAGGGGAAGCAGATAAAAAAAAATTTGCCAATATTTTGCATCATGAGGACCAAAGGCTGGAAGCGTTTCATGTTGCAAGACAGTGCGTAAGAGAGAATCATGATGTCATAGGAGAGAAATGTGTCTGCATGGATGATGGCTCACTTGCATTTAACAATACTGCAAAGAGAGAGACGTGGAGATGCCACTATGAAAGGTTGCTAAATGAAGAGAATGAATGGGAGAAAGAGAGTCTACCATATATTGACCCAACAGTGGGACCAGCTATCTGAATTGACAGTACCTTGGTAGATAAAGCAATTAAGAGTATAAAGACTGGGAAAATCCCTGGCCCATCAGGAATCACTGCAGAGATGCTTAAAAAAATCTGGCAGGGTAGGCTTTAGTCTAGTCACCTGTATAGTCAACCAGGTGATACATGAAGGAATCATACCTAATGACTAGTGTAGCAGCACCAAAGTCAACTGCTATAAAGGTGAAGGTGGCACATTAGATAGGAATTATTACAGAGGTATCAAATTTTTGGATCAGGTGATGAAAGTCACAGAGAGGGTCATAGCCCAACTAATTAGGAAGTGAGTTAGTTTAGATGTGATGCAGCTTGGGTTTGTGCCGGGGAGAAGCGCCACTCAAGCTATATTTCTGATAAAACAGCTTCAGGAGAAATTCCTAGCCAAAAATAAACCTCTATAATTATCTGATGGTCAATGCGGAAACTAGGGTTAGATGAGTGGTTAGTGAGAGCTATACAAGCCATGTACAGGAATGCTATCAGTAAGGTGAGGGTTAGCAATGAGTACAGTGAAGAATTCCAGGTACAAGTAGGGGATCAGTCCTTATCCCCCTCTTATACATCATAGTCCTCCGGGCAATAACAGAGGCATTCAAGACAGGCTGCCTCCGGGAGCTCTTCTATGCTGATGACCTTGCTCTAATAGCTGAGTCTTTATCAGAACTAAAGGAGAAGTTTTGGGTGTGGAAGCAAGGATTAGAATCGAAGGGCCTTAGAGTCAATCTAGCAAAACCAAAGTCTAAGTAAGTAGGAAGGCAGACAAACCAGAAATCCCTTCAGGTAGATGGCCCTGCTTGATCTGTAGAAAAGGCATAGGTAGAAACACCATAAGATGTACCCAGTGTAAGCGATGGACACATAAGAGGTGCAGCAATATCAAAGGAAGGTTAACTGGGAAGATAGTTTTTGTGTGTGGCAGATGCACAGGGGAAATAAACACCAAAGATGTACAGAAAACAGATTCCATCACTTGCCAGGGGGAGAAACTAGAAGTAGTTGATAGCTTCTGTTACCTAGGTGACCAAGTCAGTAGCTGGGGTGAATGCTCTGAGAGCATAGCTGCTAGAATAAGAATAGCCTTGGTAAAGTTCAGAGAGCTCCTACCTCTGGCTGATAACAAAAGGCCTCTTGCTCAGAGTGAAAAGTAGACTGTATGATGCATGCATGTGAACAGCCATGCTACACAGCAGTGAAACATGGGCTGTGACTGCTGAGGACATGTGTAGGCTTGAAAGAAATTAAGCTAGTATACTCCGCTGGATATGTAATGTCAGTGTGCATACATATCAGAGTGTAAGCACCCTGAGAGAAAAGTTGGACATAAGAAGCATCAGATGTGGTATGCAAGAGAGATGACTGTGATGGTATGGTCATGTGTTATGTATGGATGAGGACAGCTGTGTGAAGAAGTGCCACACCCTAACAGAGAAGGGAACCAGTGGTAGAGGTAGGCCCAGGAAGACTTGGGAGGAGGTGGTGGAGCACAACCTGTGAATGTTGGGCCTCTCAGAGGCAATGCTAAGTAACCGAGACCTTTGGGGATATACTGTGCTTGAGAAGACCTGGCAAGCGTGATGAGACCATAGCCATGGCCTAGGCCAGTGTCACATAACTGGCCCATTTAAGAGTACCCTTCGATCATTGGACAATATGCTGTGCTTGAGAAGATCTGTTGAGTCAAGTGAAATTGTTGTTATGACCATTGCCAGTGCTGCCTGAATGGCACCCGTGCCAGTGACACATAAAAAACACCATTCGAATGTGGTCAGTGCAAGTGCTGCCTGACTGGCTACCATGCCCGTGGCATGAAAAAAGCACAGACTACACTTTTGGAGTGGTTGGCATTAGGCAGGGCATCCAGCTGTAGAACCTTGCTAAATATCAGATTGGAGCCTGGTGCAGCCTTCTGGCTTGCCAATCCACAGTCATGCCAGCATGGAAAGCAGACGTTAAATGATGATGATGATATATATATGTTGTGTGTGTGTGTGTGTGTGTGTGTGTGTGTGTGTGTGAATGTATTTATATCCTTATGTGTGTGCCCCCACCACCCATCACTACCACTTGACAACTGATGTTGTTTTGTCAACATTTCCATAACTTAGTGGTTCAGCAAAATTGATTGATAAAATTAGTACTAGATTTAATGGGGCCAATTTGTTCAACTAAAAACCCTTGAAGATGGTGCTCCAGCATAACCGCAATCTAATGACAAAAACAAGTAAAATATATACATATAAATATATATATAAATAAATATATATAAATATATATATACTGCATATGTATATGTATATAAATATATATATACTGTATCCGAATTGACAGTACCTTGGTAGATAAAGCAATTAAGAGAATGAAAACAGGGAAAGCCCCTGGCTCATCAGGAATCACTGCAGAGATGCTCAAAATATCTGGCAGTGTCGGCTATAGCCTAGTCACCCGTATTATTAACCAGGTAATACACGAAGGAGTATACCCAATGACTGGTGTAGCAGCACCATAATCAACTGCTACAAGGGTAAAGGTGAACCTTTAGATACAAATAATTACAGAGGTATCAAGCTGTTGGATCAAGTAATGAAAGTTGTGGAGAGGGTCATAGCTCAACTAATTAGGGAGAGAGTCAGTTGAGATGAGATGCAGTTTGAGTTTGTGCCAGGGTAAAGTACTACTGATGCTATATTTCTGGTAAGACAGCTGCAGGAGAAATACCTAGCCAAAGATAAACCTCTGTACCTGGCTTTCGTTGACATGGAGAAAGCCTTTGACAGGGTCCCCCAATCCCTTATTTGGTGGTCAATGAGGAAACTAGGGATACAAGAATGGTTAGTGAGAGCTGTGCAAGCCATGTACAGGGATGCTGTCAGTAAGGTGAGGGTTGGCAATGAGTACAGTAATGAATTCTGGGTAGAGTTAGGGGTCCACCAAGGTCCAGTCCTCAGCCCCCTCCTATTTATCATAGTCCTCGAGGCAATAACAGAGGAATTCAAGACAGGATACCCCTAGGAGCTCCTCTATGCTGATGACCTTGCGCTAATTGCTGAGTCACTATCAGAACTAGAGGAGAAGTTTCAGGTGTGGAAGCAAGAACTAGAATCGAAGGGCCTTAGAGTCAACCTAGCTAAAACCAAAGTCCTAATAAGTAGGAAGGTAGACAAACCACAAAACCCTTCAGGTAGGTGGCCCTACTAGATCTGTAGAAAAGGCGTAGGTAGGTGTAAGCTATGGACACATAAGAGGTGCAGCAATATCAAAGGAAGACTAACTAGGAAGTTAGTTTTTGTTTGTGGCAGATGTTCAGGAGCAATAAACACTGAAAATGTGCAGAAAACAACTTCTGCCACATTCCATGGAGAAAAACTAGACGTAGTTGATAGCTTCCGTTATCTAGTTGACCAAGTTAGTAGTGGGGGAGGGTGCACTGAAAGTGTAGCTGCTAGAACAAGAATAGCCTGGGCAAAGTTCAGAGAGCTCTTACCTCTGCTGGTGACAAAGGGCTTCTCACTTAGAGTAAAAGGCAGACTGTATGACGCATGTGTACAAACAGCCATGATACATGGCAGTGAAACATGGGCCGTGACTGCTGAGGACATGCATAAGTTTGCAAGGAATGATGCCAGTGTGCTCCGATGGATGTGTAATGTCAGTGTGCATACTCGACAGAGTGTAAGTACCTTGAGAGAAAAGTTGAATCTAAGAAGCATCAGTTGTGGTGTGCAAGAGAGACGATTGCGCTGGTATGGTCATGTGGCGAGAATGGACGAGGATAGCTGTGTGAAAAAGTGCCACACCCTAGCGGTTGAGGGAACCTGTTGGAAGAGGTAGGTCCAGGAAGACCTGGGATGAGGTGGTGAGACAAGACCTTCGAACATTGGGCCTCACCGAGGCAATGACTTCTGACCGAGACCTTTGGAAATATGCTGTGCATGAGAAGACCTGGCAAGCCAAGTGAGACTATAATCCAAGGCCTCTGCTAGGGGTGTAGCCAGCCCACTTATGCGTACCATTCCTTCATTGGATACTAAACTCTGCTTGCAAAGACCTGTTGAGGCAAGTGAAATCGAAATCGAACCAAATTCGATGACTGGTACCCATGCTAACCTCTCCCTCATTGGACACTAAACTCGGCTTGTGAAGACTTGTTGGGGCAAGTGAAAGTGAAATCGTGAGGGCACCTGTACCAGTGGAGCAGCTGTCTGGCTTCCATGCCAGTGGCACGTAAATAGCACCATTTGAGCGTGATCGTTACCAGCGTCACCTTACTGGCACTTGTGCTGGTGGCACCTGAAAAGACATTCGAGTGAGGTCATTAGCCAGTGCTGCTGGACTGACTCCTATGCAGGTGGCACATAAAATACACCATTTTGAGCATATATATATATATATATATATATATATATATATATAT
>NC_068981.1:106442253-106445025 GCF_001194135.2 Octopus bimaculoides
TATATATATATAT
Organism: Octopus bimaculoides; assembly: GCF_001194135.2. NCBI lineage: Eukaryota > Metazoa > Mollusca > Cephalopoda > Octopoda > Octopodidae > Octopus > Octopus bimaculoides. The sequence continues at coordinate 106,442,267 of NC_068981.1, forward strand.
ATATATATATATATATATATATATATAGCATCCAATACAAAATATGCAAAGCAATGTACATATATACTGCTTTACATCGCATTATATATATTAGAATATATTATATCAGGGTTTCTTTCGTCAGTCATGTCGAGGTATTTGATCTTAGTTTGTTACTCTGGTACATAATCCATGCATAGAAGTTTGCATTACATTTTGCTATTAATATAACTTCCTTAAAACATCACTTTTTTTTTACAAATCCACTGCTTTATATTCTGAAAATATATTATCAAGCCAGGTAGCAAGTGACCTCTCTATATGAACTCTTGATTTACTAGAAATAACCACTAAATTTTCCTAAAACCATAGAAAGACAGAATGGACTAAACAGAACAGGATTAGTCACATGGGATGGAGAGTCCCTGAAGAGTTCACAGGATGTGTGATGAAAAATTTTCAGACAAAGGACAATAAAATAAGAACAATAATAAACCTGAAGTGAAGAACAAATATATGGTGTGTGTGTTGTTTGTTTAGCAAAAAAACAAAAAACAAAAGACCATCCTCAAATATAACAATATCTGTTTCAACACGCCATTTCACATCAAGAATCTTGCAAAACAAATACATAAACATAATTTCCTAAAACTGTATCGTAAAAAGTGAAGGATATATTACTTAATGTAGCCCTAGATACATTGTTGGAGCAGTAGACAGGATGGTCAATGCTGGAATGTGTTGATCATAAGCCTGCTTCATCAAAGCTGATATGGGGGCTAAACAATAACGATATGTAGTTTTCAAATATTGGTAAGTCTATACCCATCTGTTGTCTGCTATGCAATTACTATATTTCTTGCAAAATATTTCTTGCACATACACATTGGTTGCAAACACCATCAAAGAATAGCAGCTCCTTTATATTTGTGTAATTTGTAATCCAAAAGCCAGGCAATAATTGAGCTGCCAATAAATAAATAAATAAATTCTCTTCTTAAAGATTACCTTGCATTTCAAAGGAAATGATCAAGTCTGTTGTCATAAAGTTCACTTTGTTGATCCTTGCCTTAAACAGATCCAACTCAGCATGCAATTGATATGGAAACCGTATTAAGAAACTGTGAGTGAAGCAACCAAGCAGTTGTTAAGATCCCTACAAACTGGATGATAAAATATTCCTTTCTACTTCAATTGAGAGATCAAAAGACTTAATGGCTCCAACATTGACATTATTTTTTCTATTTTCATGAGAGTAATTAACATATATTTGAAAAAAAATCTCATTAAGCATACAGAACACATATATCTTCTTTTTCAATGAATAATCTATAAAAAATAACTACAAAAAACAACAGGAAACAACAACCAAGACATTGAATTTGTTGTTGTGTTTGCTGGTGTTACTACACTGCTGCTGATATTGATGCTAAAGATGACTCTATTACCAATTAATTCTGAATAATTTGTTTTTGAAAATCTAGTGGCTCAGCAGAAGATATATTTCATTCATTGTCAAGTCTCTTACTGCTTTATCAATTTCTTTTTCCTTTCTATAAACTTTTTGGCTTTTCTTCTCTTCATTTGTTTCTTTTCTTTTTCGCTTCTTACTTTATATATTATTTTGTCTTCATTTTACTTAAAGAAAGAATAAGAAAAGTAGTCATGTATGGAGATGAAGTGAAATGATGTTGAATGTGACAAGAATAATGAGATTTCATTCATAGCGAAAGATTTGTTGACATCTCCATTCCTCTTCTCTGATCTAGCTACTGTCTATGATGTTATTGCATTCAGTGATGAATCAAGGTTTTAGTGGGAGATAAAATTACTCCTAGCAACTCTGATAGCTTTCACCTAATAACAACTGATGTTTAATATCTTATTGATGGACACGAAACAGTGGCGCATATAAATTTTAGAGAAGTAATTTTATAACATAGTCTCTCTCTCTCTATCTATCTATATATATTTGCGTATGTATATACATAAACATATATATGTATTCGTACATATATACATACATACATACATACATACATACACACATACATACATACATACATACATACATACAAATCTACACAAAATTCTAGAAATACTAGGTTTTTCAAAGAAAGAGTAAAAGAAACTGCTGTAGATTCTCAAAATCCAATCTATTAGTAGCACAGAGAAGGTTTGTAAGACATGCCAACAATTCCCCATCTAAGATTCTTTAGGTGAATAGATGCACACATTTCGATGTGTGCACTGACATCTCCACCAACACAATAACTCAACCACATGTTTACAAACACTTGGACCTCTCTTGACTCAAAGAGCCTTGTTTCTTTGTTAGCACCTGGCTTGAACTCTCTTAAGAACTTAAACAAAGCTCAAAGAAAAATACATACATATAATAATCATTGTTTTACATATGATTTCCCATACTGGCAAAGGTTGGACAAAACTTCTTGATGCAGTATTCTATGGCTGCATACCGTTTTTCAAGCCAACCCTTATTTGTTTCAAGGAAGACACATTATTCCGCTGGTTCTCATGCATTGAATTATAAGATATTTTGTTTATGTGAGACAGAGACAAGCTGTATCAATGCAGTGCTTTGCCCAGGGGCCTGTAATACTGCTTAGATGGCCCTGTACACATATACTCACATACACGTGTATGTGTGTGCATGTATGTGAGGGGGGTATCTATGTACATATATGTATGTGTGTGTGTGTGTGTGTGTATATATATTAAGACATAAATACATTACAGTATTATTCCTGATACTCTAG
>NC_068981.1:106447349-106451733 GCF_001194135.2 Octopus bimaculoides
TATGTAACGGTTTTAAGATTGAACGATGAAGATCATTTTTTATAAGAATATATTTATTTTTGCCGTTACATTCTATGTTGCCATACCACGACGGGTAGGCCAGTGTAATAGTATATAAAACATGCAAGGTTAAGGATTTAGGCCTGTATCTGTATGTACATTTTTTCTAGTAATAATTGTATAGAGAGAGAGACGGTAGGGTCATAGAGAAAAGGAATTGCTAGCTCGTATGCCTGCTTGTGTCCATGGCTTCAGATGTCCAGTTGCCGCCGACCAGCGACCAAGCTGTCGAGGCGTCACTGCTGGTGACTAAAGGGAAAAGAGGAAGTCTGCTTGGAGGTCTCCTGTTTTTATAGCCATGAAGCCGGGCAGTGAGTGCAAAGGATTTAGCTTGTTTACCTCAATTCTAGATGGAGTAGAAGAGGTCAGAAAAGGGTCAAGTGGTGGAGACCGCTTCAGCCTAGCTATTCAAATATAGGTATAGTGGATCGAATCCACTTTACGCCTTCTAGATTCCTATATATATATGCATACATATACAGAGTGTGATGGGTAAATTGTCACCATTTTATATCTTTAATTTCGTGCATGTCCATTGTTTGTTTTTGATTTTGTCAACTACACAGTATAGTAGGGTCAGTTGGGCACCATCTGAAAAAAAAAACAACACCATGACGCAATTCACTCTACCAAAAATTTGGAAACAACATACTGTACTGCTTGGTATTTGTGCTGGAAACTCCAATACAAACATTTCAGAGTGCTTGGGTGTCAATCTGAAGACAGTGCAATCTGAGGACATGTACCGAGTGTGATCAAAATCAAATATCCAGTCAACATTACAGTGTTTGGAGTGATCACTAGTGGTGGTGATGTTATACCTCCATTCATCTTTCCACACTGTCTCACATTCAATACGGAGGCCTACATCAAGTGCCTGGGTAGGTAGTGCTACCCTGGGTCAAGAGGGCAGCTGCTGGAAGATCCTACATCTAGTAACAGGACTCTACACCATGCCACACAAGTAGGAGAACCCAGTCATGGCTGTCAGGCAATTTCTGCAACCACATCACTCCTAACATCTAGCCACCTAACTCCCCAGACTGCAATCCCCTTGATTATCATGTGTGGGGTGCAGTTATGTAAGAGACCAACAAAACTCGTTGTAACACCAAAGATGAACTGAAGGTAAGAATTATGGCAGCGACTTAAACATGGAGACTGTTGAGAAGAGTTGCAGGAGATTCTGAAGTCATCTGGAGGCTGTGGTTGACACCAATGGCGATTCTATTGAATATATTTACTCTTTAGTATTTTAAGATATTTTTATGTAATTTTGGTAAATATATCTGTTAAAATGAGATGTCAGTGCTATTTTCCTTTTGTGTAATTTAGATGACAATATATTCACCGTACCCTATATATATATATACTTATATTTGTATACATACATATACACACACATACACATATATACATACAGGCATAAATACATAAATACATTATACAATAGTTTATACACAAGCAGAGGTAGAATTTAAAGATTTCTGAATGGTTTAGTTTATTTCCTCTGAAAGGATAGCCATAAATAATACACTTTTATGCAAAGCGGTATTGATGCAGACACAATTATTATATGAAAGAGAATTCTACTTCATATAAACATTGTGTGTCTGTAAACACATTTTGTTTAAACAGATATTTTCCATTTAGTCTCAAATTACTCCTCAAATTAAATTTAAATACACAACAAGAATAAAAAAAAAATTGGTGTAATTTAATTGAATATGACCTGAAATTTTACCATTATGTAACTTGTTATTAAATTTTTAGTAACACACCCATTTTTCTGTATGGTTTATATATTTTGTGAACGTACTGTTGTAATTTAAAATTCATAGTTGACTAAAATTGTATTCTTGTTGTCTTTGGTGAATTAGCATGTGAAAAGATGGTAAATGAAAATTGTGATTTTGTAGCTTTTCAAAAGGTATTATCAACGTAATTAGGTGAAAATAACTTCAATCAAGAATAGAAACTAAGTGTTGGACCCTGCCTTTCATATGTCTTTCTCAGTTCATTTTGTTTTGTATGGAACAATGCATTTCTTTGGTCCATCTTTGTTTCAAAATCAGCCATGTCTTACTATCTGAATGAAGGGATGGCTATGATGGTTGTTATGGCCAATGCAAGAAATAATTGTATTTTAGACCAGGCATCACCAAACTTTTTCCATAGCTGGCCAGATAACTGAGAGAATGAGGAGCGTAGGCCACATGACCATTTTGTTCAATACAATACAGTGAATACATAAAAAATAAAGACAACCAGTATATTTATTTACCAAAAGTTATCAAAGAAGGCAATGTTAGCAATAAGATAGTTATATCACACCCAGTGTGCATATATCTAAATCTCACAAACTAAGCAGCAAAACGGTTAGAGAGATTTGTGAAACTGGTGTTTAGCTTTTAAGATATCATCAATATTTGCTTTGGAATTGCTGCATCCAACCAAGAGAATTGCTTTCAAATGTTCATCAGTGAACCTTGTTTGATGTGCTGACTTCATATACTTCATTTTTGAAAATGTTTGCTCACAGATATAAGTTGTTCCAAGCACTGATGCAAATTGTTGTTCCAAGTTGTTCCAAACACTGATGCCATACCAGAGGCAAATTTCTTCAACTTTGAAAATTCATCAGCTAAGCAGCGATGAAATTTGACGAATTTTCCTTATCCATGCTTCTCTTTCAACAAGTCATTTGCTTGCAAATCAATGAGTACCAACTGTAGTTCAACTGCAATGTCATCAAGATTACAATCAAACGGACTCTAGAACAGGAGAATGTCACTCCAAAAAAATGCTTATTTAAATCTCTCCAAAAAATGCGAATTTTGATCACGAATACTCTTCTTCAAAAGCTTGAGGTTGACAACTTTTGTGATTCCAGTGTGAAACTCTTTGAAACACTGAAAATGAGAGAAGTTTCCTCCTTCCAGTTGTGCTTCAAACAATGATAGCTTTCTCTGAAATCCTTTGATGATTGTGTAGAGATTACAGATAAGGTTATCCTTTCCCTGAAGTTTCAAGTTCAATTCATTCATGTGGGATGTGATGTCAACCAAATATGGCAGCTTTGACAGCCAGGTTGGACCTGACAGTGGATCAGCTCTATCTTTTTCGGTGAGAAAAATACCTATTTTGCTTCAGAGCGTATAAAAATGAAAGAAAATTTTTTACGGCTCAGCCTCCTCACTGCTGTGTGATTAGGCAAGTCACAAAATTCAGAATAAATTTCTTCAAGAAAAGCCTGGAACTGGCTGTGATTAAGTGCATGACCCCAATTGAAGTTCACCACAGAAACAACTGGTTTCAGTATGCAAGAAATATCTAAATTTTTCCCATAGAGTACTTGTTGATGTATAATGCAGGGTATAAACAGAGCACCTGAGATTTGAAAATCTTCCAACTTAGTCCTGATCTGCCCCACCAGACCCTTCCTCACTCCAGCCATGTTTTTTCCTGCATCAACACATCGAAGCTGATTCCACTGAAGGTTATAGTCTTGCAAAGTTTACTGCACTTCAATGAAAATATCTTCTCCAGTTGTTGTTCTGTGCATGCTGAAAACAGTTGCCAACTCTTTTGTGATCTGAAAATCCAAATTAACAGCACAAATGAACATGAGAAGCTGTGATGTACTTGAGAGATCAGTAGACTCGTCCAGCATCAGAGAATACCACAAGAAGTTCCTTGCTTTCTTGCATATCTGTAGCATTATGTTCTCTCCAAGTTCTATTCTCCACACACTGAACTTGCTAAAAAATTGATACTTCCAAATGAATCAGCTTTCTCAGGACACAAGTCATTTGCTGCTTCCATCATACATTCTTTGGTGAAGTTGCCATCAGTAAATGGTTTTCCTCGCTCTGCCATCTTATGCACTATTTTGTAATTTGTATGAGTGGCAGATTCATTTTCAGCAAACATTCTCATGAAGAGAATGTTTAAAGGTAGCAATGCAAGTTAAAACATGATCACTGCAGGAATGAACTCTAAATGCAGGTACTTACACTAAAAGTACAGTGCAGTGAGGGGGCTAGATCCAGTCCGTGGGCCATAGTTTGGTGACCCCTGTTCTAGAGTATTCATCAACACTAACCTGATACACTCTACCATCATTCTTTCTCTACTTCTAGTAATCCCTCCTCCTCTCCCTAATAAAATTCTGAGTTCAAATACCACCTTTCATCCCTACAGGGTTAATAAAATAAAAATATTAGAACTTGGGTGGGAGTGGGGGATGTCAATGGTTTTGACTATTTCTCTGCCTCCCAAAAATGCTGGCTTTGTGCCTTAATCAGAAACCATTATATATATA
>NC_068981.1:106452086-106459951 GCF_001194135.2 Octopus bimaculoides
TAATGGTGGTGTTGCTTTTGGTGATGATGATGATGATGATGATGATGATGTGTAACTTAAGCACAAGATTACAATTTTTTGGTGGGTGGGTCATTCTTTATTTAATCAACCTGTGCATAACTGGCATGTATGTTATTGAAACCAGAAAAATTCAAAGTAAAAGTTGCTCTTCATAGCAGGATTAAAACCCAAATCACAAAGAGATGAATGAGGTTATTGATAGTAATAATACAGCTGAGAATTTGGTAGGGTAATCAATGTGTTTGAAAGAATGTCAAGCAGTCCTCTGTCTCTTTGTGTGCAAAGTTCAAATCTTATAGAGGCCAACTTTACCTTTTATCCTTTCAGTATTGAAGAGAGGAAAGGTACCAGTTCAGTACTGAGGACACTAATGATGATTTCTGATTTGCACACAAAGCCAGCAATTTTGAGAGGAAGGGGAATAGTTTAAACTATTTTATCGGTCTCAGAGAGATGAAATCAAAGTTAACTTCAGTGAGATTTGAACTCAGAATGTAAAGTGCTGGAGCAAATGTCACATATCAGTTTTTTAGAATGATCTAATAATTCTACCAGTTTACCACTTTACAGGGGACAATCATAAATAATAATTTTTTTTTTATTAGCCACAGGCACTCAAAGAGACATTAACTAGGATGGGTGATACTGGATTGATTTTCTAACTTTTTAACCCTTTTGATACCAACCCAGCTGAAGTACAAATGTCTTGTTTCAAAAGTTCTGAATTAAAATCTTCCACCAAACCTTAATCACAACTTATGTTCTTAACATTAGCTTAATGATATTTTACTAAATTCTTTGTTATATTTAGAATTAATTGAAAGAAACACAGAGCATCTCGACAGAAATATGTTAACAAAAAGTTAAACATTACTGAGTTCTGACAACAATAACAATAATGATTATCATAATCCTTTCTACTATAGGCACAAGGCCTGTGATTTTGAGGAAGGGAGTTAGTCAATTACTCGACTGGTACTTATTTCATCAACCCCAAAGGGAGGAAAGGCAAAGTTGACCTTGGCAGAATTTGAACTCAGAACGTAAAGATGGATAAAATGCCACTAAGCAATTTTCCCAGCATGCTAACGATTCTCTCAGCTTGCTACCTTGCTATAATAATAATCATAATAGCAACAACAACGATAATCATTTCATTATTTGCCACAAGAGAACAGGATGAGGAGACATTACAACAATAAAAAAGATGTTAATAACACTGTCTTCATCACCACAAGTGTTCCAAGTGGAACATTACAAAAATAAATGAGAAAATAATAATAATAATCCTTTCTACTAAAGGCACAAGGCCCAAAATTTGGTGGGAGGGGACTAGTCAATTATATCGGCCCAAGTACTCTGATGCCATTTAATTTATCAACCCTGAAAGGATAAAAGGCGAAGTTGACCTCAGTGGAATTTGAACTCAATGTAGCAGCAGACGAAATAAGGAGACTCCTCTCACATTTTTTTCTTAGAAGGTCTGACATTCAGTTTAATTTAGCCTTCTGTTCCTTTCAGTTGTCATCTTTCTTTCTGTCAGACTCTCACATTTCATTGTCCATCCTTTGATCTCTCTCTCTCTCTCTCACTCACTCTCTCTCTCACTCTCTCTCTCACTCTCTCTCTCTCTCTCTCTCTCTCTCTCTCTCTCTCTCTCTCTCTCTCTCTCTCTCTCTCTCTTTCTCACTCTCTCTTTCTCTCTCATTTGATCGACTGTTTAACACAACCTTCTGATAGCCATTGCTGATATCATGCTATTCTCTTGGCTCTTGATGGGTTGAATTACATTTGGTTGGGCAAATTATAATCTTTGATTTGTTGAATTGTATTTTATATACCTTTACTTATGGTGTTAAGAAGTGTATCCAGTCATAAAACCTAAGCCAAATCAAACACTGGAGCTTGACACAGTCTTCTGGCTAGTCTGCTCTGGTCAACCACCCAACCCATGTCAGCATAGAAAACAGATGATGATGATGATATCAATATTACTAGTTTACTTTCATCATTTCATGTTAGATGGATTCAACATAAACAAAATAAATGACTGAATAAAAGCAACTAGCTCTCTTCTAAAGTAGAACCCTTTAAAAAAATCATTTTTTCTAAAAAGATTATCTCCCCATTGCGAAAAATAAAATTTCATAAAATACATGAAATTATATTAATTGAGATGACTGTTAAAATGGATTACATGAAACAATTTTCAGACCTAATTTGAATTTGGCTCAGTTGTACCCATACTATAAAATTAGCATAACTATACCAGTAGTTCACTTGTAACTAAGCAATAAATGACATCAATGAGAATTCAGAATAAAGCAGTTCTATTAAGCATTTGCCTCAAGTAAGTGTAATAAAGATGTTACACAATCCCTTGGACCAGTGGTGTATCACTGAAGACTTTTGTCATATAAAGATGCTCTCTATGTTAAGCCTGTCTCTTGAATGATCTTTTCCCAAGGAAAACAAGTTGCAGTTAACAAAACACTTGTTAATGATATGATACTCATAAGGTGGCAAGCTGGCAGAATTGTTAGCATGTAGGGCAAAATGCTTAGCAGCATTCTGTCCATCTTTACTTTCAAGGAAACATTTTACATCCATCTTTACATGTTTAGTTCAAATTTTGCTGAGGTTGGCTATGCCTTCCATCCTTTCAGGGGTTGATAAAATGAGTACCAGTTGAGCATTAGAGTAGATGTAATTGACTGTCTCCATCCTTCAAAATTTCAGGCCTTGTGCCTACAGGCAGAAAGGAATTATAGGATACTCATTTTGCCTAAAATAAGAGAAAATCCACGAATTACTAGTATGATATCAACTATAGTTGTTCAACCCCAGGTCAGAGCAGAGAAAGCAGACCTATGATCAAGGATACTCTTCACCTGCTTTCATCTTGTCTGTCTAGGATTGTTCTGATCAATGTGTCACTCTTTTTTTTTTGACATGGTAGGTCAGCTCTGTAGTCTACATTGTCCAATAAGTTTTTCTTTTCTTTTCTCTTTTATTTTTGTTCCCATGATAGTAGAGTGTGTTTGATGTAAATTTGGCTGCTATTTCTAACATGCCAAGCTACCACAGAAAAACTTCCTCTCTACCTTAAGGGAGAACCAACTGTTATGTCCAGCAAGTTAAGTGACCACATAGGAGGTTCGTCTTTTGCTTGTGTGATGGTGTTGTTGATTTTCAGTGAGTGTATTTTCATGTGTGACTCAGTATGTAGGCAAGTATGTACATGTGCATGCATGTGTGAATGTGTGTGTGTGTGTGTGTGTGTGTGTATGTGTGTGCGCGTGTGTGTGCGTGTGTGTGTGTGTGCACGCATGTGTAAGAAAGTGCGTCTCATTTAGATAAGGTGTGAACTACATCACATATTTGCAAACAGAGTGAAGCCTCAGTCCCAGTCAAGACATGTATAACAACTGTTGTCACTGATGTTGTTTAGTCTCAGACCAGCCATTGTAGGTCTTCTTCAACTTATCCTTTTTTTGTTTGTTTCTTTTTTTCAAGATGGCATTGTGTGATATGATGAAAATTTGGTTGTCATTTCTAATACATTGAGCAACAACATAGAGACTCTTTCACTAACTTTGAGACATGAACTGTTAAGGACAAAGTAGACCAGACCTTATTGACATTGACTGCTGGAAGTCATACATCCAATTACTAAAGAAGCTATATATTTCATCTCCACCAATCTTACTGTCAACACCTATCATCTGCTTCAACTTTGCTGAATGAGTAAATAATTTCATGGTCTTCAAAGAATACACCAATCTTATATTATCCAAAGTTTTATGTCAATGAAACACTGCATTATTGTAATCTGTGCAATTAGTCTACATTTAAAACATCTAAAATTTCCTGCTTCAATGACTAATACCTCTTCTGCTTCAATGTTGATAATTATTGCTAAAATTTCTGATAGACTAGATTTCAGTTCACAAAGCCATTAATCCCAGTATCAAAGAAATTTTTGTCTCCTAAGTATGTGTGTGTTTGTGTGTGTGTGTGTGTGTGTGCATGTGTGTACATACATACATATACACACACATATACATATATGTGTGTGTGTGTATATATATATATATATATATATATATATATGCACATGCAAGCATGCATATATGTATGCATACAATCATGCATATATGTATGTATGCATGTATGTATATGTGTATATATGCAGGTATGTATGTACATATGTGTGCATGAATGTATGTATGATGAATGTTTAAGAATCAGTACAGTACAAAGAAGTGACTAATATGGTTATATATATTCATTAAGTCACATTCATAACGTATATGATCTACTTGTGATTCTATACTTTTAATTACTGTGAATGGAAATCATATTTGGTCAGCTCTGAACTATGTTTCTTGCAGTATGTAATGTAAAACATTATAGGCTATATTGATCTCATAAGATACAGTTACAGTCATATGTGTTTTAACCGTATATGTGGTTTATGTCATTTCAATTGTGATTACTGACTAGAAATACCAACCTCATGAATACTTCAGGTGAACAAGAAATATATAATGTTTGGAGATTATGTTAACTGCAAAACTAAGCTTGGATTCCAGAAAATAGGTGACATAAAACTGAGTTCTGCTAAAGTATATGTCTTGAGGATTTATGGAGAACATTAGTGTGAAATATCAGCTATAAATATTCAGTTAAATTTTTAAAATAACTAAAATAGTATGAGCAAGTTTTGTGGGGAAAAAAAAAAACAAATAAGAAAAGCATAGCAAACATAAAAAAAGAAAATATAAATGTGTGTGTGTGTGTGTACATTTTTATATATATATATATGTATATATATATATATAACAATTACTGAACTAAATTAGCAAGGATATCATATTTATTGTTTTAGACCTAAAAGATATGAATGGGAATTATACAGGAAGACTAAACGTTTTCCATTTTATGAGTTGTAAAGTGTGTAGCCATATATTGGATAGCATAAATTATATCTATTGTCTAAAGTAACTGATATCTAATGAAGAGCTTAAATCACTAAGGTAAAGTTACATGATAGTGATATTGTGTTAACTATTCATTATACATTTACAAGTGAACCTACAAGACTGTATCACTCAAGGTTATTTACTATGTTACTAGCACATCAAAATAATTTGTAAACCAAGATGGAAACAGCAAAAGGATAAAATGTACTTAGTTTCTGTACATCCACACATACATACTTCAGTTTGTGCATGAGTTGAGTTGGCACTCTGTCGCTTACAACGTCAAGGGTTCCAGTTGATCCGATCAACGGAACAGCCTGCTCATGAAATTAATGTGCAAGTGGCTGAGCACTCCACAGACATGTGTACCCTTAACGTAGTTCTCGGGGATATTCAGCGTGACACAGTGTGACAAGGCTGACCCTTTGAATTACAGACACAACAGAAACAGAAAGTAAGAGTGAGAGAAAGTTGTGGTGAAAGAGTACAGCAGGGTTCGCCACCATCCCCTGCCAGAGCCTCGTGGAGCTTTAGGTGTTTTCACTCAATAAACACTCACAACGCCCGGTCTGGGAATCAAAACTGCGATCCTATAACTGCAAATCTGCTGTCCTAACCACTGGGCCATTGCGCCTCCACACTGCTTAAAAAACATACTTTTGGAAATTTATTTACAACCTGCTATAAACGATAATAACTTGAAAGAATTTCAGTTGTGACCATCCTGTCAATATACTATTTAATATTCAAGTAATATACAACATTTAATATGTTAAAATCATTTAATATATACACAATTTATGTAAAAATATATTGTATTTCATCAAAATGGTTTTAGCATTATATTAAACAATATATTGCATAATCAATTTTTTTAGTTGAAATTTTTAGAACACAATAAATGAATGGAGACATGTTTGTCCTACAAGATCTAAAGATCAAAACAAGCAAATGCATATTGTAATATGTGATGATATACAACACAGAATATCTGATGTTCAAAACTTAGAAACCCCAAACCCTTTAAAATAAAATCAAAAGTAAAAATATTAGAGGTGAGTGCATGATTCCTCCATTTTTAGGAATTTATTTGTTTCAATAATTCAATCAAGTCAGTTACTTTTTTACATTACCCATCACTATTAATTTCATTTTTAATTTATGCCTCTTTTCATAGAAATTACTCTAAGAAAAGTCACGATATGAGATATATTATTTCTGGCATTTAATTGTCCCAAACTTGTGGTATGCATTATTCATGAGTACAGATTATACAGGAAGAAGTGAGGCTAGACTCTGTAAAATTTTCTAAATTTCTGAATAACAACCTATACTCCTATATTATTACATTTTGGAAGAGTCATAATTGATAAAGTCTATGAACACACTCACTGGTTGTTTGTCTATATCAGACAACCAGTAGGTGTATTTATATGTTTTGTCAATTACAACTCTTCCAAAACATAACAATGCTGCTTTCCATACAGTTTCAAATCAAAATTCTTGTAAAACAAATTCAAAATCAAAGAGCCTGTATTTCTATTTTTGTACAAAATAGTGCTGTACACTAATAAAAAGTATTCATGATTTAGTTATTTATTTTAAGATTGTGTAGCTGATACATAACATACAGTATTAAACAGGTTGTTTAATGTTTTGTCATATCTTTTGTTTTTTTTTAAATATTCATATTCCTGATTCCAGATCTTCTTGTGTAATTGTAATTCATTTCTGCCTACCATTTCTCATATCCTACTTAAGCCATTTTGTAGAATATGTTTGTGCCACATTTTTTTCTGGGCATTTTCCATTATGCTAACATAATTTCTGGCACATGAAGTTTCCTGTTCTATCATGTATGTTTATATATTCTGATTTTGCTATAACTATACAGCCCAAAACAGTCAAGGACATTGTTTTTTTTTTTTGTATTCTGCCATATATTCTGCACATTTTATATTCTACCTCATTATATGTCTTTCATAGTTTCTTGTGAAACAGCTACCATATTCTGGTGCTTTCCAATTGTTTTTCTGTAGTGTACGTGTTATTTCTTATGTGGTTTTTTTTTTTTACCTATCATTGCTGAAATGCTGCTCTTTTGTTGAACTTTCTTGTCTATTATGTTCTACCTTCTCTCCATAAACCTTCCCAAATTTTTTCTCTTCTCTTGCTGTTGGCATTGCATTGGTTTCTGTTTTATTTTTACCTGGTTCTTGATATAATATATGGGTATTGGAGATGAGCTGCTTGTTTTGTTCAAAGGACAAATACTAAATATTTATCAGCTATATTATATCTGGCTATTTGCATATGATTCTTGATGCATATAGAATAAGTGAACAAAATGCACAAATCTCACAAGAAAGTTAACTCACTTAAAAACAGGACAAGGGATTTAATTGTACTTTTCTGTTTCCTTTAGTTTTGAATGTTCTGTAGAGCAGGGTGTTTACATTTTGAATTAAGAGACCCCTATCTGAAGCAAGTTGCAAGGCCAAGTCATTGATAAAATTTAATAAAAGATAAAAATAAAGTTTTAAAAAATATATAAAATATAAAAAGTAAATATGTAAATAATAAGAAAAAGCTACAAAAAATTCTCAATAACATTTCAATAGTGTTGAAATGTTGACAAAGTTTTCAAGTTGAAGGAAAATAACTAGTTACTTGGACATATTAAGACTTAACTGATAATCAGTGTTTGAATTTTCAATGCAACATCACACACTTCAACAATCATATAATAATAATAATAATAATAATAATAATAATAATAATAATAATAATAATAATAATAATAATGATGATGATGATGATGATGATGATGATAATGATGATGATGATGATGATGATGAT